>NC_056738.1:470143740-470401240 GCF_019279795.1 Protopterus annectens | reverse complement strand
CTCCATGTAGGGAGCATTGCCCCTCATGCCTCACTTACTTATATATATATTATCTCCATGGTCACACAACCTCAGAGAAACTAAAAAACATCAGACAAAGTCAATCAGTGCTGAAGCAAAAACACAATCATCTAGAAATCGGGTCTATATTATATCATCGAACGCTGATTGATTGACCTAATTTAAGCGAATGCTTACAATCTCGAACTGTCAGATCAGCATTTTTTTTCCCAGGGAAAAAAATTGCTGATCCAGAAAACACATACACACAACACAAGCACACCAAACAAACAGAAATCCACACACATACACCTAAAATCTGATACCTAACCCTACACTAAACTATGCTCACACCACTAACTACCCACTTACCTTAACCCAAACCCTAACCCTAAGGTCCGTCACTATCGCACACTCACCTCACCCGCTCCCTAACCCTAACTCACTTAAATCCTCCCTAACCCTCATGTCCACTCAATCGCACACACACCTAACCTGAGCCCTAACCCTAACTCACCTAAATCACCCTAACACTCACATCCACACAGTTGCACACTTACCTGAATCTGACCGGTAACTTTCCACCATAACACTGAAAATACTGAAGCAACAGAAACGGACAACCGAATTCTTTCCCTAGGAAAAAATTTGAGTTTCTGCTGCTTCGATATTTTGCAGTTTTGTGAAAATAAGTTGGATCAATCCGCGTTCGCTTTTTTAAGCGTTCGAGGATATAATATAGACCCTAGAAATCAGGGGGTATAACATGATGCTGACCATTGCAGTCCACACATACTCTGCTAGATGCACTTCCATAATAATTCCTGGAGTTGCGAGCAGAAATGAGAGCTATGTGGAAGAAAGATACCCAGAGAGTTTCAATAGCAGTAGGAGCAACAGGCCTAATAAAAAGAATGTATAGTTGTATTGGGATGACAGTGCTTTCAATACATGTAACCCCATATGAATTACAGGAGGAGGCAATTCTGGGCACATTGCAGGTGCTGGGAAGAGCATTCTTGGCAAACATCAAAGACTGAAACGATACTAATTTCATGAACTTCAACTGTGTTTTCACTTAGGAATGGGGCCTATTCTTGTCACAGTATTAGAAACCCAAAAAACTTGGAGAAATTAAAGTGAGAGTATAAGTTTTCCCTTTTATATGGAAAACTTCCCTTCCTTTGTAAGAAAACATTTTGCCCTGTAACAGATTTTTAATCAGAAGTCTTAAACTGAAGACATTTATTAAAGTGAAAACAGAATAGCCCCAAGAATGATCCCTGTGGAGAGCTGCATGTCATGGCGGGAAGTGGGTATAGTACAGCTGTGTCCCACTTAACCATAATTGTAAATGTTTGAGTAGATCGGTTTTGTAATACTGATTTTTGGGTCTTCCTGCCTTGAAGAAGCCTGTGACAGGCCCAATTTCCAGAGTCGTTATATCAACCCTGGCCAACAGACGTTCAAAGACTGACATCAGGATGTCAAGGTATCAGAAGATCATCTGTCAATGCCATCTTCAGAACTTTATAAGCAGTGAACAAGCAGTCTGATACTTGAGGACCTCCCCAGTTGTCTGAACTTGATTGAAAAGGAGAAAAATCATAGGAGGCATAGAGGGGATTAGGTTCATAGGTAGGTACTAGGCTATTGGCCCTAGGGCCTATACAAGCCTAGCCAAAAAGGTACCCTGGCTTTCGCCACCCAAGAAAATTATTTTCCTGTGCCCCTGTCAAGCAGAACCACAGAAGTGACCTCCGGGGTGAATTTCCTATTACCCATCCAATCATCAAGATTTTTCTTGAAGAGTGCTAATGAGGAGCTCTGTTTGACATAGATAGGTAGTCTGTTCCAGAGTATGGGAAGTCTCTGGGACAGGAATCTATCCCTCCAGCATATTCTGTTTATTGTGGTGACAAGGTTTAGGTCTCTAGAGCATGTAGCTCAGAGGGATTGGGATTTCTTTAAGTGGAGCATGTCCAACAGCTCTGGGTTTGACATAGCTTTGTATGTTAGGCAGAGATTGCCTCTGAGTAGGCGATATGCGACGGAGTAAAGCTGGAGTTTTTTGAAACAGTCTGCATAAGGCATCTGTTTGAGGCCAGTAATCCTCTTTTTGAGGTATTTTTGCGGCCTTTCCAGTTGCTGTAGATGTCTTGTGAGATACATATCAAAAGGGGCGTTGTACTCTATAATGGGTCTAATGAGTGATGAGCAGAGGGGAACAATGACCTCTTTTTTTCTGGATGAGAAACCTTTTGTGATGAGGTGTGCCATGTAGAAGGATTTCCTGACCACTGTGGCAATGTGATTATCAAAGCAGAGACTACTGTCTACCTGTGACCCAAGGTCTCTTATAACACTTTCGATGTTAAGTAGACTACTGCCTATGTGGTAGTTCATGGGTACAGGGTTTTTACCAAAGGGGATGACAATGCACTTTTTGGCATTGAGCTTGAGACCATGTCTTTGACACTCGGCATTTGTCTCAGTGAGGCCCTTTTGTAGGATGTCCACATCATTAGGAGTTTTGATTATGGCTCCTAGTTTGCCTTCATCTGTGAATTTAGTTAGCCAAAGACCTTCTGTGTTAGCCTGTACTTCAGAGAAGTAGATACCAAACAGGAGAGGACCCACGACTGAACCCTGTGGTACTTCACTTGTCACTGGTCTAAAGTATGATTTGGAGTCTGTTACTTTCACAGTGTGGGTTTTGTCAGTAAACCAGTTGGCAACCCATCTTGTGACATAGGGATTTATACCTAGTTTAGTGAGTTTATCTATAATTCCAGAGTGGGGGATGGTGTCGAACGCCTTGGCGAGATCTAGATAGGCTGTGAGAACCACTTTACCCTCATCTATGGCTTTGGTGACTACTTCAAAGAAGTCTATCAGGTTTAGGAAACATGATCTGCCTTTTACAAACCCAAACTGTGTGGGGGTCCAGAGTTTGGAGATCTCCAATGTCTTTGTTTATGAGTTCCATGATGATACGTTCCATGGCCTTGCAGATGAGGCTCATCAGGCTAATAGGGCGGTAGTTCCTGGGATCTGCTGTGCCCCCCCCCCTTTGTGGAGTGGGATTAACTATCGCAGTGCGCCATTCAATGGGCACAAAGCCTGAGGTGAGGCTATGATTGAACATGGTACTTAGGTGGGGTGCCAGTTCATTCTGTAATTCATGCAGAAGGCAGCCTGGGATGTTGTCAGGTCCCATGGATGCTGTGTTCTTGGCTTTCGAGAGTGAGGTTTGTACCTGTGCAGCTGTGATTCCTGGAACTTTGCATTCTTCCGGTATAAAGATGGGCCCTTATGGGGTGAGAGGGTGGTAAAGTTAGAATTGAACCTATCTGCCAGGATGTTGGCAATATCAGTTGGTTCTGTATATTTAGTGTCATTGTGCTGTAACTCAGAGCAGATCTGAGTGCTGCCATTGAGATTCTTGACATAGCTATAGAATGCTGGGATGGGAATGGGATGATAGAGATAAGAGGATTATCTGTACAGAACTCCTCTATCCTTTGCAACCAGAAAGGGGGAGAAGATCTGTCAGCAGACAGAGGGCTTGGAGGGTGAGAGTATGTACTGCAACATTGACCTATTCAAACATCTACAATTATAGTAAGTGGGACAGAACTATACTATGTGCTTTGTACTCAGTGTTGCAGTACTGACATTTGGGAGGAGTCCCAAAGCAAAATAATTGGGTGGTGGTTCATCTGTTTGACCTTAAGAAATAAGATTTTGCAGGATGGCAGAAGCGAAACCTGCTTTAGCGATTCAAGTATTGTCTAGGTTATAGTGTAATTCCATGTGGCTGTCTTTAGGATGGCCTGGTTGGGAACTCCTCTGAGGCAAGCAGTGGTAGTTGCCTTATGCCTGGAAGAGTGGGCTTTAACATGCCCAGGTAAATCCTTTCCATGGTGTGAATAACAGAACTTAATGCAGTTCGTTATTCATTTAGAGATGGTTTGCTTGGAGACATGATTTCCCTGTTTACCCTCTTTGAATGCTTCCAGCAATTGCTGTGTTCTATTAGGGGCTTTCACTCTGTTTAGATAGTATCTGATCTGACTCTCCACATCCATGGTGTGAAGGACTTTCTCTGCCCTGTTCTGTGGATTTGGGTTGAAAACTGGCAGGTGAATAGTCTGGTTTAAATTTAGTAGAAATAGCACCTTGGGCATAAAGGTTGGGTTTGTTCTGAATGTGACTCTATCTCTGTGGAAGCCAGAACACATGAGGGCTTGCAACTGAGAAACTCTCCTAGCTGAAGTCACGGCTATGAAAAGGGTGGTCTTTCAGATGAGCATCTTTAGTGAGGGAGTGGCTGCAGGTTCAAAAGGAGGCAAAGTTATTTTTTTAAGACATAATTTAGATCTCACAGTGGAATGGGGTTCTTCTGTGTGGTCTCAAGTGAATCACCCCTTTTGGGGTATGAGAATGTAGGTGGAGCATTATTCAGGCAAGCAGAAATTGAAGATGTACGTACTTTAATGTTGGAATATGAAAGACCTAGTACAAAGATGCCTGACAAGTACTGAGAGACTGAGTTAATGTCTGCTTCAGTAAGATCAGAGTCATTGCTGTGGCACCAAGTTGAAAGTATTTTCTATTTTGCCAGGTATGACTTCCTTGTATTGGTCTTTTTTGCTTCCCTGAAAATAGGCAGCACCTCCTTGGGGTAAGAAGTCATCATAGTTGTCAAATCCCAACCTTCCAGGTGGTTAACCTGAGGGTGACTAGGTGAGGATTGAAGACAGACTCCTTGACTTGGCTAAGGAGATCTATCTCCAACAATAGGGTGCGCAATCTCCTGTCGATGAGTGTCAGAAGGAGAAAGAACTAGTGTTGTCTCTGCCAGAAGTGGGCCACTGTGATCATGCTGGGTCTGTCAGCCCTTATTTTTGTTAATACCCTGGGAATCAGGGACAAGGGCAGAAATACATTCAGGAAGCACTTTGTCTATGTGAAGGAGAATGCATGTATCTTACAAGCTTTGCTGTGTTGTGGAGCAGAACGTATATAGTTGTTTGTTGTGGAGAGGTGAACAGGTCTGTTGAGCAGATCCCCCACTGTATGGTCAGATCCAAGAAAGCCTCTCTTTTTAACATCTAATGTGGCACTGGGGTTTACAACATTGGGGTCTAAAAGGTCCCTGCTTACAGAATCTGCTAGGGTATTGCTCTGGCTTAAAATATAAAAGGCCATGAGGGTTAGTCCTATCTCTTAAGCCAGCATCAAAATTTCCTGGCAAGGCTGCACAGGGGGTAGGACAAAGTTCCCCCTTGTTTGTTTATGTACCACATAACTGTGGTATTGTCTGTTCAGATATACAGTGTCCCTGGGCTTAAGATTTGTTGAAAGATTTTAATAGCCAGGTAAATTGCAACTAACTCCTTTTACTTCATATACAACTTCTTTTGCTGTGAAGACCAAATGGTCAATACCTTCAGGGAACCTAAGTGAGCTCCTCAAGTTATGTCTGAGCTATCCACAGTGATAGTTTGTCTGCTTCTGGCAGAGAAAAGTTTGCTCCTGGGTACTTTTTATAGTATTCTTTCACCACAGGAGTTCTCTTTCAAGCAAGTAAGTTGAGGCAGTAGGATGTTAAGTGGTTGGGAGTGCTGTTTCAAGAATTTTTTTAGGAACCATTGAAGTTTTCTCATGTGTACCTTTGCAAATTGAATCATGAGGGTGTATGATGGCGTGTATCGTATCCTGGTATCCTTTTGAATTCTCCTGCAATGATGAGCTGCTTTGGAAGCTGACCAGTCAGGTAGACTGTCAAGAACACAATCTTGTCCTGTAGAAGAAAGTCTTTTTGTTGAACCAAGTCTATGATGTCTCCCAGGCAGAGGATACTTTTTGAGGGAGAGTTTGAGAGTTTTGGAGATTTCAGGTGAGACCTACTTTCTAAAAACACTCTACAGTGACTTTATTTGTAAGGCATTCACAGTCTCTGAAGTGGATCTTCCCAGAATAAGACAGTCATCGAAGTAGAAGTAAATACTGACTCCTAGATTTCTGCAATGTACTATCAGAGGAGCTAGGTATTTTGTACAAACTCTGGGAGCAGTAGATAGCCCAAATGGTAAAGCACAGAACTGGTAGTGGGAGCCTGTTGCTGCAAAATGTAGTTGCTTTCTGTGACTGTCTGGTGACATGAGGTAAGTATACTTTTATCCTTTAGGTCTATGGCAACCATGGATCCATCTTGGAAGATCATGGACAGTAACTTCTGCAATGTAAGCATTTTTAAATTTTGGGATGCTGAGAAACTTGTTTAGCTTTGAGAAGTCCACGATGGGTCTCTAAGTGCTCTGTTTTCTTGAGACTAGCAAAATCAGTGAGTAGAAGCCTATCCCATCTTCTTCTTGAAGGACAGGCTGAATGGATCCTTATTGAAGTAGCTTCTTGAGGACAGGTAGCAAGAGACTTTCATGCTCTTTTGGTGATTTTGGAATGTCCAAAAAAGGTGGAATTTCTCTGAAATGAATATAGCACTCCTTCTCAATAATGTTGAGGATCTATTGATTCCTGGTGATGGCTTTCCACTAGTTTAAGAAGGAGAATATCCCTGCTAGTGGTCTGGGAGGGACAAGAAGGGGTAAGGGAGGTAGGACTGGAACAGAGTCATAGTTGCTCTCAGTCCTGGGTGGGTTCCTTGGAAACCCTCCGCCCTTTGAGATTTGTCTTGTCTACTTGGGAAAGGTCAAGGTTTTGATGGATACTTCCAGCTGTACCGTGGAGATGGAGATAGGCAAAATTATTTTAACAGTTTTAATTTGCTTATCTTTTTTGTCCAGTTTCTTAAAAACTTGTTCGGCTGGTGGAACAAAAAGCCATTCCTTGTCCAAAAGGGCTTCTAGTAGTTCAGCCTTTACCTGATTTGACAGGGGCTGGGTCCTGAACTATGAATGTCTGCGGATGGCAGAACCTGTGGCACCTGCTCTGCAAGAAGCATCTAAGGCTTCATAACCACATTTTAAAGTGTGTCTAGACACTAGTAAAGCTTCTCGGGCTATCACCTGAATTTCCTTGGATAAGGTTCTATCCACAATAGAGTCCACCTTAGCTAGCATTTTGTCTTGAAGATACTCAAGGTACTTAAGCATTTGGAATTGACAATTCAAAGCTGTCATTTCCAGGGTGGCACAGGTGTAGGCTTTCTTCTCAAATCTGTCTAGTGATCTGTTTTCCCTGTCATTACTCAAGGGATGTCTTGTTGGCCCTCTAGGTACTCCTTTAGTATATTCAGTGGAGACAACAGAAGGAACAGACTCTGGATTTTTAAAGAGATGTTTATGAGTTTCCAATACTCTGTAAAACCTGCCTGGTTTCCTCAGAGCAGGGAGCAGAGAATCAGGGTGTAGAGATATGCTTTCAAAGACATCATCTAATGCAACATGCACTGGAAGAATAGCCAGTGGTCTTGCTGAAGGGAGATGTAGGACTTCCCTGCAGTGGGTCTGGGCCTGGGAGAACTGCTTATTCCTGAGGAGAAAGGTCGACTGGGTAGAGTGGACAACAGTGTGCCATCCGAGTCTGAGTCTTTGTAATTATAAGGTGGTAAGTGTCCAGAGTAAGACAATTTCTCCTCATCCTCAGAGTTACAGGAATCTTCTTCCTCCTGAAAAACTACCTCTCTTCCTTTTAGATAGAGAGGTCTTAGAGGTGGATGAAAAAGATAGGTATCTAAATTTCATGAAAGCCATAACCTCTTGTGAGATTTTAAGGAGGTCTTGGGCTTCAGTCTGCGTGAAAGTGATTTGAGATGGTGATGAAGCATATGATGTGATTTGCTTTGATTTGGTTTTTCATTTTACATGGGTGACTGATGGCTGTGGTCATCTGACTGTAACTTTAGTTGAGACTTTGGTAGTCAGGGAAGACAAGGAGCCTCCCTCGGTACACATGATGCAGATTTTGAAAGCTGAGGCCTGTGAAGCAATCTCAGCTCCATCCATCTTGTGAACCATGCTGTCCTCCTGAGGGGACAGACCAGAGGGTTCGGGCCCAGAATTCTCTGGATCAAGGGGCTGCAAAAGCACCTCACCTAGGTTGTCTGACTACTTTTTTGTCTTTTTTATTTTATTTTATTTATTTATTTATTTTTACTGACGATAGTGGACTCCAGAGTCTGCAGCGGCCCTGCAGCAGTCGTGGATTGTGACGTAACTGAGGAAGCCAAGGAAAATGACTCCATATGGGTGGCAAGTACCTCGGCCCTACATTTTAGTTTTCACATGGACTTTTGCACTGTCAGGACAGTCAGAGAAGTCATGCTGAGGCCCCAGAATAGACAAAACAAATGAAATTTATATGTGGGGTTTGCTTTCAACATTTCAAACAAATGTTTACTTTTATGCACATTAAATTAGTGGAGATATTTCCCCAATAAGGTGCTTTTCTGACTGGAAGGAGAAGAGGATCTCTGGAAACATGAGTCGAACGATGGACAGAGAGCATATTGAATGCGCATGACGTGCATCAGACTGCATCGCTACAAAGACCAAAGGTGGCGTTAGTGCAAGGGTGCAGCCAGGCATAGTCTTTGTACTCTAAACAGTACATTGTTTTCTCACGTCACTAAGAAACACTGTAGCTTTTTACAGCTATATTAAGTCTGCCACTATCTAAGGTAATGTCTCTAACAACAGGTACATATCTTACTTACAGAGAGGATTGCTGATCTAAAAATCAATACCTTTACTAGTTTTAGGGGGAGCCACTGAAAATTATATGTACATTTATTAACTGTTGAGGGCAAAATTTTGAAAGATGTGTCCATTTTTAAATGCCAGGTGGGCTGGGAGTCAGTAAAGGAATCTGTGAGTACAAAATGAAAATTTCTGGCTACACCCCTGTGCTAGCGGATGGTCTTTTTATACAGTGATGTCCAGACATTGGTCAATGGACATCCTTCGGATATGGATGATACAAAGACTCTGGAAATTGGGTTGGTCATGGGCTTCAGCATGGCAGGAAAGCCCAAAAATATGTACTGCTACATCCTACAACAAGCATACTGAGTTACCAACCTTAACACTCCTAAGTGTTATTAGTAAGACAGCTACTAAATCACTGAAAAACATTAGCACCAAGGTCACGAACATGCCTCAAAACATGCACACATCAAAAATCGGGGCAAAGGCTCTTTAAAAATAGATGCATCTGGTCAAAAATCTGGGTACATAATTAGTACAATATTTGAATACCTAATAATATAACTACTCTCACTTCCAGTAGGATTTTTATTTATTTAAAATTTGGTGACCAGAAAAGTCCGACTAGGACAGAGCTTATTTTCAGCGGAGGCCAGGGGAGAAACTCTCCAGACGCATGTCTTTGATATTGGAATACCACTCAGAAACACAAGTTTAAAAAAGTGGATATGCTTTCTTCTTTTGGGCTATTAAAATGTAACAACCACTACTAAAGAGCTAAAGAGTTATGAGCACTGACAGGAAGAAAATCACAGGCTCACAGTACAACCCAAGATAAAAACCTCTGTAGACCCAAATCTAACAGAGGTGTAACAAACTAGACAAGGGACTCTGACCAAATCTAGGCTTGTGTGTACAGTTTGATGTGTCACACCTGGAGTACACATTACACATCATCATCCACCACCTACATAATACCTTGGAATGTGTACTACCTTGGTTTATCAGTTGTAAGTCTATGTTTATGAACAATTTACTGTATCTGTATTTTCCAATTGTAATAAGTGCTTTTCAGTGGATTTCCCCAGCCATCAATCACAACAAAATAAGCACATTTTGTAATAGGATTAGCTTCTCTGTTCCAGTGGATTTTTTTCTGCTTTCACTGCATATTCATGCCACCAGCCTCTACCTTCAGTTTGTAGCCACTTTGCTTTATCATTGGCCATTCTTGAGTACAAAACCCAGCCTACAGTTATCATTCTGCAGTCATGACTATATCAGCTTAGCATGGCCTGAATTTTTGACCCATTTGGGTTCACAGCTATTCTTTTTCAGCTGTTCTGATTGAAAACTGAAATAAACAAAATGTGACGAGCAGCCAGTGTTTGTGTTCCTCATACCCAACATTCTGACAGCAATGTAACAGTAAATACAGCACAATATACCTGCAATGACTGCTACACTACTATTTAAAATGGAGTGAAGCATTTCAATACATTTTGTACTAAGAATTACATGAGGTAAATGACACAACAGGATAAAGTAGCAGTAAATTTGAGTTCCTACTAAGATTATCCATGAGGCCTTCTGCTAGGATGTCTAGCTTCAATCAACATCCCACAGATACATGGGGTTTAATTCCTGAACCTATAAAAGGTGTGTGTGTGTGTGTGTGTGTGTGTGTGTGTGTGTGTGTGTGTGTGTGTGTGTGTGTGTGTGTGTGTGTGTGTGTGTGTGTGTGTGTGTGTGTGTGTGATATGGTGCCTGGCATGCTGTTTCAGACTGGTTCCTTGCCTTACACCTGCTGCCTACCTAGACATGTTTCAGCTTCCCATGACCCTGAACAGGAAAAGGAGGTATTATTGCAATTTGAATGATGGAATGTGTTCTTCTTCACTTAATGTAGGAGTCATTGTTAACAAAAAGGACTTAGCCAAAGCACTAGTAGAACTGCTACTTCATAAGATGGCAAAGGAAACTGGTCCTACGTCTCAGCTGTCCATCATTTTTCAGGAATGTCTGGATTTTTGCATCTCATTTTTCGTGTATTCCTCAAAATCTGGGTTTTTTTCTGGGACATCAATGAGCACTAAAGTCATTTAATAATGACAGGCATTTGAGTTTCGGACTTCATATTCCTCAGAAAAAATTAATGCCAATATAAAACCTATTTCTATCAGTTTTCTAAGGTCATATGAGCAATATTTAAAATCTCTCCCTGATTGTGGGCTTTGCCCCCATTCCACCATTATTTTTGTCTTTTTCCAGAATTCTTGTACTTAGAGGCCCAGTGGTATGAAGATGCAGCAAAGAAACACTGCATGAACCATGCTTAATTTACCAAAGCATCAAAACACAGCAAGATCACAGTAAAAAAATGTGCGGAAAACAAAACCAGACAACTACTGCTGCTCTTTAAATGACAAATCAGGCAGGAAATGGTCAAGCCTCCTTGTTCAGTACAGACATGCCATGCAGGGTAGAAAGGCTTTACCTGAATACCATCCTCCTCTAGGGAAAGACCTGCACCATAGGAAGAAAGAAGCTCTAACAATTTTGAGGGGATAAGATTTCTGTTATTCTGCTCACCACATCACAGGAAAAAGAGAGGTAGGGAGAGAAAGAGAGAGAGAGGAAGAAAAATATCACTGCAGTGCACAACTGATGTTAGAGAAGCCATTTCAATTACTTTGCTATTTTTGAAAACCAGATACTGCAAATAAACTCCGAAAAACACTTAAAGGCAGTAACCACGTAGAAGAATAGCTGCCAACTCCGTAGTGAGTGCTAAAAAAGTTTATTCTGCCACAAATCCAAAAACACGTAAAACATGAACGCCTTTGTAAAAAATGTGCAAAAGACACAGCGTTTTCGTCTATTATTATGACTTCATCAGATGACCAGTGTATTAGCCAAATCAATTCATTTATATACTTTCATTTAATTAGCTATCCAATAAAAACTTCAGTTAGTTAATTAAATAAATAAATAATTAGTTAAAATCTTGGTACTGATATACCAAAAAGAAAACTACATCATCGCTCAATTTAAAACAAGGATTATTTTGACAGCTGGAAAAGTCATATATTTATGGTTATAATCCCTTGTCAAAATCAAAATTAAAATTGTACAACTTAAAATTAATATACACGAAACATTACCCATAAAATGTTATGTTAAAATCATTTGTTAAAAAACTGTTTAAATTATTTAAATTAATAAATCAGGGGCGCCCTCTGGTGGCCAAACTAAATTATTTCACCTTATTGCTATAGTTTGGCTGCTCTTAATTTTAGCAATGGTAGAATAGATATATTATCATTCAAGCCTGGATATTTATCGTCATTCAATGTCAGTTGCCACCATAGTTCTCTATATTCTATTTTATCCTCCCAGGGTCCACCCCTCATATCACATTTAATTTGTTCAATTACTAAAAATGTATATTTGTATTCAGCACATATCTTACTATGTTTATGTAGGGCGTTGCTTTCCTTTTTTGTCAATATGTCATACGTGTGCTCATAGATCCTTCTTTTTAATACTCTTTCCGTCTTACCAATATAGAATATATACTTTGCTATTTTTGTAACAAGCAACGATGGCTTATTTCCTCAGCCACTCATTTCTTTGTTTAACTCTGGACAACTTAATGCTTTAAAGTGTTCCTTCACAGTGTCTTAATAATGCTGCATGTGATTACTTAACTGCCATGATGCATTCCCCCAAGAATGGATTCTTAATAAAAAGCTTTGCAGGCTTTTTATTAAGGTTATGCTCACATAAATGCACTTTATCCTTCAGCGACATCACCACGAGGATAGAGTAGGAATAACATCACCATAAGGATAGAGTCGGAATACCACCTCAAACAATCTAGGATACTCCCTTCTCATCAAACTCTTTAACTATAGTTATAAGAGCACTTACTCTATCATTAGTCTACATCTGGAAGAGGTAAACCCAACAAACTAAAGCTAGTGATATGGTGACTAGATTACTACATTCAGGTGTACTTTAAAGAGGAGCTAATTGTTGTTCAGACACAGTAGCCCATACAGGTTCATATGTATATACTAGGCTAATGACCACTGGGGCTTTTATAAGCTTAGTCATGCAACCCAAATGTTTTCCATAAGTTATAGTGCCTCAGAAGTTATTTTAAGAGGTATTATGTTACATTTTTAATGGCTGCCTCTCTCCATGAGAGTCATAGGTGTCAGCTCAGGAGTGAATTTCTGACTTCCCAACCCTGGTCGAGGTTGTGCTTAAATAGGGTTAGGGAAAGAACTTCATGCTGGCAATACAAGGTAAAGTGTAAGTCATTACAAATTAGGATAATCCAAAAATTGTTCTGTTTCACTATTTGGTAACCCCATGGGTAATTCATAGGGTTTGTAAGCATAAGTTACAATACTGAATTTGGGCATGCTGTTGTGCTTCCTCAATATGGGGATCTGGGCAGTATAGGCAGCAGGAAACATATGAGGTTGGGGTACCCAGTGCAATACATAATCTAGGTACATGGGATACCAAATAGAAAGTTAGTATCTGTAAATATGTCACATAAAATTCTGCCTGGTGCTGGCAAGCTGTGCACAGGTAAAACTTCACAGTTCAGGACCCATTCAGAGATTCTTTCGAAGTAAGAACCAGCATTCCATCTCAGTTAGCACTTTTTTCCTGAAACCAACAAGAACCACACTTAAAACACCTGGGTTATCATGCAGGCAAAAACAGAACCTTTTCTGTTCATCAAACTGCAACCAGCCATTTATAATAGTAAACTGTGCTGATTATAACTACAGCATGGGGATGACACAAATATGGGAAGGAACTATAAAACTATAAAAAAGACCTAGTAAGGAAAATTAGAAGTGTTAGCAAGTGGGATGTAAGGGCTTGGACATGGGGGTGGTAGCTGAATGAAATGTTAGAATTTGAGGCTGCAGTTATAAATCAAGTAAGCACGCAATTTAAATAGTAAAGGATGAGAAGGTAACTTTCTCTAGGTATGAAATCATATCTCTCAACTGATCGGAATTTCACAGAATGTTCAGAATTTTTACTTCACATTTTTGGTCTGTTCCTCATATGTTTTCTTTTTTCTGGAAGATCGCCGACGATAAAAGTCAATAAATAATGACAGACACCTGAGTTTCTTAATATCCTTCAGAAATTTCATGCTAATGCAAACCATGTTTTTCTGGATACTTTCCAGGTTTATAAAAGCAATATTTAAAATCTGCCAATGATTCTGGGCATCTGTCCCCTATTATTTCTGGCTTTGTTCAGAAGACTAGCACTAAGATGTTGAGAGGTATGTAATAAAATGAACTGAACTTCATTATTAGACACAGCTTTTCACAAATGCTAAAAAGTAATATGTGGTGATAACATCAGGATAACAATATATAACACTTTGGTGTTCAAAGCCTCAATGAAGCGTTAAAGGAAAGTACAAAGATTTTATTTATTTTATTTTACATTTGTTTACTGGGAAAGTCCGACTGAATATATGTCCATTTTCAGCAGAGGTCCGTGGAGAAAAGCTCCAGAAAGTAGAGTACAAACACATTAGGAAGAATAGAAACATTTAGGGATAAGTATAATATGCAGTTTTCAGTAGGGTTACAAACATAGATAAAACATAGTAGACAACATCAAAATCATGCGGCTTCAATTTCAGACAATAATACACGCAGTTATGGGCTAAGTCCCTTCAAGAATTCATATATTAGAGTATATGATTGAAATGCTTAGGGAGAGTTTGCAGGAGGTGGTGATTAGTCGGGATTAAGCATGGACAATGCCAATGCTGCTGGAATTGTAGTTTGAGGCTTTTTTTTTTAACTGGGTTAAGGAGGATTGGTGAGTAAGTTTGGCAGGTAGCATATTCCAAGTTTTGCTTACTTAGTTGGCGAACAGAGAGTCCCCAGCCACATTTATGCTCTTAGTACCAGCAGTTTGTCAACAGAGTGTAGTGACCTTAGGCTGCTGTATGGTTTGATGGTCTTATTTAGTGCTGGCGTTTTTTCAGGTTGATATAGTATTTTGTGGGTTATTATAAGTCGGTTGTATAGGAGAAGACTGGGGCACTCCAGCCATTCTAGTTGAGTTAGGTTGATACAATGGTGGGTCCTAGAGGTAGCACCTGTACCAAATCTAGCAATATGGTTGTAACAACTAGCAATTTTGGTAAGGGTGGCTTGGTTCAGGTTAGTGAGGAGGGGGGAGGCAAAGAAGAGGGTAGATAGTAGGTGGGACCGAGCGATAGTGGTTCTTGCAAAAGGAGTGAGGAAGGTTTTGATCCTGTATAGGGAGCCCAGTTTTTTGTTGACAGATTTGATGGTTTGATTGACACCTCACTTTGGTGCTGGACTTTTTGTTTTTTTCCTTGCTTTGGTTCAGTCTGTGCACCTGGCCTCGCCTGCGTGGTTGGGGTATGTGTTTGATTGACATGGATATCATATTTTAGGGCGTTATCGACTGTGATGCCCAGGAGTTTTGTGTGAGTATCTGGGGATATTATTGTGCCATTGTTGGAACTTACAGTAAAGAATGGTGAGGAGGATTTGCACGTGGGATATAACAGTGTCATTGTTGGAACTTTTAGTAAAGAATGGTGAGGAGGATTTGCACGTGGGATATAATAGTGCCATTGTTGAAACTTTTAGTAAAGAATGGTGAGGAGGATTTGCACGTGGGATATAATAGTGCCATTGTTGGAACTTTTAGTAAAGAATGGTGAGGAGGATTTGCACGTGGGATATAATAGTGCCATTGTTGGAACTTTTAGTAAAGAATGGTGAGGAGGATTTGCACGTGGGATATAATAGTGCCATTGTTGGAACTTTTAGTAAAGAATGGTGAGAAGGATTTGCACGTGGGATATAATAGTGCCATTGTTGGAACTTTTAGTAAAGAATGGTGAAGAGGATTTGCAAGTGGGGGAAAAGATTGCTATGTCAAACCAGTCTTTGGTAAACAAGCATTAAGTAACCTCTTAACACACTTGCTTCCCACAAACCTTTAGTTACCTGCTGTTAAACAAATAGTAATTATACAAATAATTAGTATAGTTCTTAGTTGTCTAAAGGATGAAATGATGATGATTTTAAACAGATTTCCATCATAGACCACTAAATAGAAACTGCATGACTTGAAAGGGAGGTATCAAATAAACCGACAAAGCTCCATGATTCATACAACCGTTTCTGCTAGAAGTTCTTTTGTATTGATCACTAGTGCACTACTGAAATACAACATTTTGTTTTGCTGTGTAATTTGTCATACAGATGACACATTTTCTTCATTTCCAAATCTGCTTGATACAATCAGATTTAAATAATTTTTACTAAAGCATCTGAGCAAGGTACAAATTAATCACTGTAATAACTACTTACTTTAGCATACATCTATAACTGACATAATAACATCTTGCTATTAAAATTAAACTTTGTCGGAAGTCTCGCTATGACATACCTTCATTCCTACAGATCCTGGAAGTCCTAGGTCACCCTGGAATGGAAGAACAGATTAATCAGACAAAAACAAAGTAGTTTAGCATGCTTTCTTCTGTCTCTACAGTACACATATGCAAACAAATATATACAGTATAGGTCTTATGTGCATCTTTGTGTGTGTGTGTGTGTGTGTGTGTGTGTGTGTGTGTGTGTGTGTGTGTGTGTGTGTGTGTGTGTGTGTGTGTGTGTGTATATATATATATATATATATATATATATATATATATATATATATATATGGGTCTACTTCATTTCACCTAACTTCCAATTCACTGACTTTCATTTCACTGACCCCATTTCACTGAAATTTCATTTGACTGACACTTCATTTCACTGACAGTTCATTTGACTGACAAGTATTATTAGCAAGAAAATGGAATATGCCCCCTTCCCCACTGTAATGCGACCCTGGAGTTAGAATATATAGTTGGGGGTGTGGGGGGCACAGCCCCCACATCGGCGCGTGTCGGGGGGCGCAGCCCCCAACTTCATTTCATATGATATTGTTAAGTTTTGATATAATATTGCTTAGTAAAAGAAAAGTAAGTGGGGGGCTTCACCCCCCACCCCCCCCCAACTATACCCCCCCCAACTATATATTCTAACTCCAGGGTCGCACTACAGTGGGGAAGGGGGCATATTCCATTTTCTTGCTAATAATACTTGTCAGTCAAATGAACTGTCAGTGAAATGAAGTGCCAGTGAAATGAAATTTCAGTCATTTGGTCTCAGTCAAATGGGAGTCAGTGAATTGGAAGTTAGGTGAAATGAAGTAGACCCATATATATATATATATATATATATATATATATGTGTGTGTGTGTGTGTGTGTGTGTATTTATTTAATTATTACATTTGTTAACCGGGTATGTCCAACTGGGCCAGGGGCCCGTTTTCAGCAGAAACCCGGGGAGAAAAGCTCCACAGTAGTACAACACAACAAAACAAGCAATAATAAAGTACAAGCAATAGTATAATGCAATCATAGTACAATAACAAGCAATAAAACAATATAAGAATTAGTACAATGCAAGTACTGGGTATTTTTGTATGCTAAAACAAATTAAGATAAGGAGGATAACATTTCTGATGAGAAAAGTAGTAGAAGTGGGAAAATAATTAACCTGGAGAGTGGCAGAAGCACAGCCAATGACTGGTACGGTGTTGCTTTAGAAGAGATTTGAACTGATTGTGAATAGGTTTTTTTGCTATGGTCTCTGGAAGGGTGTTTCAGTGTTTGGCTAATCAGTGGGACTAGAGGGAGTTGCCATGATAGTTGTGGGAGTTGGGTACCATTAGTAAAAGTTTGTTGGAAGATCTGAGAGAACTAAGGTTAGTACTATGTTGAACTAATTGGGAGATGGCAGGGCATTTGCTGGGATGGTGGATTATTTTGTGTGCTAAGGTTAGTTGATTAAATGATAAAGGGTTGGGGCGCTCTAGCCAGTTTAATTGAGAAAGAGCTGAACAGTGGTGAGATCTGTGTGGAAGATTAGTGGCAAATTTAGCGATCTTACTGTAACGTGATTCTAGGTTGTTGAGGTCCGATTTTTAAAGGCTTATGAATGTGACAGAGCCATAGAGGAGGGTGGATAGAAGGTGTATACAAGCAGTGGCTAGCCTGGTGTTGGCAGTTAGGTATGTTTGGGCCTGTAGAGGGTGCCTAGTTTGATGTGGACTTTTTTGATAGTTTGGGCAAAATGAATATCAAATTTGAGTTTATTATCTGTGACAACACCTAAAAGTTTAGTATGGTTTGTGGGGACTATTTTGGTTCCATCTGTGGAGAGGATTGCGAGAGGGAGCTGGGAAGGTTTGGGCTTTCTGTTACTGAAAACTATAATCTTAGTTTTATTGGGATTCAAAATGAATTGGTGTTGAGAGAGGTAAGCTTCAATGTCCTGAAGAGAAGATTGCATTTTTAGTTGGAGTTCTTGGGGTGAGGAGGCAGTGCAGATGAGTGTAGCTTTGTCAGCATACTGTACTATGGAGGCTAGCTGAACACGCTGCACTAAGGCTGTTTGTGAATATGATAAAGAGAAGGGGACCAAGAGTAGAACCTTGGGGTACACACACGGAAATTAAAAATAGGGGGGGGGGAGTTTTCCCACTGTGTAGCCTGTTGTCAATTAGAAAGATAGCTATGGAACCAAGTTAGTGATGATAGACTAAGGCCATAGGAAGAAAGTTTATTAAGTAGTAGCTGGTGGGATATTGTGTTGAATGCTTTGGACATATCAAGAAAGACGGAAAAGACAAGCTGGCCTTTGTTCATGAGATGATGTACAGTATTAGTGAATGTTAGTAGGCCAGTGCCGGTACTATGTTTAGGTTTGAAGCCATGCTGAAAGCTGGAAAGGAGGTTATTAATAAGGAAGTAGTTAATGGGTTAGTTATGGATGCATTTTTCCAAGATTTTAGCAAGGGGGAAATAATGGCTATGGTACAATAGTTAGTTCTTTGGAAGTTCCAACTTTGTAGAGGGGTATAGTGTGAGATATTTTTCACAGAAGTGGAACATATTGCTCTTTAATAGAGGGATTAATCAAGATCGAAATGGGAAAGGCAACTGAAGGAGCGGCAAGTTTCAGAAATTCATTAGGGAGTTTATCTGCAGCTGTGCAGCATGGTTTAAGTTTGGTTAGGAGAGTCTTTACATAATTAGTTTGCATAGGCGAGAAGGAGAAGGGCTGTGATTGTCTGCTGCAGGGGTGGGGACAGAAAGTGGCTGGGTTGGTTGGTTGTCTAGTAGGGAGATGATGGTGTTGATGAAGTGGGAGTTGAATTGAGTTGAAATAGGGTCAGATTGTTTGAGATAACTGGAGGAGGGATTGAGGTTTGCTTGGGTTGTGGTGGAGCTGGTTGATGGAGTGCCAGATGTTTTGGGGGTTACTTTGGTTTTTCTGTTGACAGGATAGGAAGCATGTTTGCTTGTCTTTTTTTATTTATTTCTTTGTTAAGTTTCTTAGTTGTTGGTAAGTAAGGTGGTCAGATTTGCCTTTGGGTGCATGGTAAGCTGACCAAGCTTTATCTCTATGCTTCATTAGTAGTTTGGTGTCTTTGGTAAGCCATGAGAGGGGCTTAGTTTTAGTGCACATTTTTCTAGTGGGGGCAAGATTATTAAGAATAGTAAGGAAGGTTTCATTGAAATACTGAGTGATGCCCGTGCCCTGGCCCAGCAATCAAGGAGCCTCAATCCTCACCACTAACACCAGAGTCTCATATATGAAGAAAGGATAAGAAATACACACAGTAAAGGGCAATTTCCATTAAGAGCACACAGAGATCACAGTCAGTCTGGGGCTGGTCGCTCCCTTGCTTTCCAGGTCCCCAATAAGACTCCCCACTGGCACAGCTATAAGGTCCAGATCTCAGCCTAGCTGGGCAAGCTAAAACCTCCAGCACCCTCTCTGTCCAGCCAATGCTTCATGTCCCTGCACAACTAGCTGACACACACACACTTTGAGATAAGAGTTTATACAACCACACAGACACTCCTGGAAAAGGCTGGCACAGGTTCTCCAGCTGTGCCCCTATTATCCAGACTATACGGTAGTACCACCTGCCACCACCCAGCTAATATTTACCAGCTACTCAAAGGCCCATAAAAGGGTGTCCAATTATTACTGTACAATATTATTATCCAATTGGTAAGTGTGACTAAACAGTCAAGGCTTATTTGGAGTGACTTGGACAGTAAACACTATAAATATGCAATGTACTCTACAGCTTAAAGTATCTCTAGATGAAACAGCCACAGTTGAAAGGTTTTAAAAATTTAATAATAAATAATAAAAACACAAGACAATAAGTCTTACTACACAGTGCTTTTCAAGAGTTCAGAGATCACAGAGAAATACTTAAAATAATTCAGTAGTACAGTTCTGACATCACAGAAAACACTTAGTCTAATCTTTCTAGTTTCTAGCTATTTCTAAGAGAAAACACAAGTCTAAGATAACTTACATATGAGCAAGACAGTGCTATGAGTTGGATGGTCAAGACAAAAAATGCTTAATAATCTCTGGTTCTCTCTGTTAAAAGTGAAATTGCAGTTTTGATTCACATTACATCATTTTTCACACTTTCCTGGGGTTCCCAGGCTACACATTACATCATTCTTCACACTTCCCTGTGTTACCAGGCTAACAGAACTACATTTACATTCTTAACATCTCCTTTTGTTATCTTGCAACTGGTCAGGAAGCAGAGCAATAAAAATACATTTGCATGTTTAAATCTAGCAATTTAACTCTTGGTTAAAACAATAGCAAGAATTCCTTCATCTAGTCTCTTTGGTACCACTGTCTACATCAAAGGGTCACCACATGCTTTACTTTGGTCAGTAGAGTGCACTGTTGTCACATTTATTTCCAGTTCCACATGTAACATTATTTCTTTACATTTAAGACAACAAGCCTGTAGTTTACATTCATAGTTACAGATGACAGAATTATCTGTAAAATTCTATCTGGCTAGGCTGGTAGCCTTCACCCCCCCCATGGAGAACTCAAGCTAGTTTTTCAAGTGACTCTTGAGAAACGCTGCTTGAGGGAGTTAGGCATATCTGAGTATACCTTACCCCATTCCCTGTCTTGAGAGCCCCATCTGTATTGGCATTGCTACTCCCACTGCGGTGCTGCACTGACATATCATATGCTTGCAAACCCAAGCTCCATCTTAACAACTTGGCATTTTGCTGGCTGGCTCTGTTAAACCATGTTAGGGGGTTGTGATCTGTCATAACAGTGAATTTTCTTCCATACAGATAAGACTGAAGTTTCTGCAGTGCCCACACTATGGCTAGACATTCCTTTTCTACAGCTGCATAGCATTCCTCCCTGGGTTGGAGCCTATGACTGAAATAAAACAGTGGGTGCTCTTCTCCCTCTGAAGAAATCAGGCTAAGTACAGCCCCCACCCCATGGCTGGAAGCATCCACCTGCACAACAAATTATTTGCTGTAATCTGGACTGGCTAACACAGGGGGTCCTCCCATAGCTTCTTTAAGCTTCTGGAATGCCTGCTCAATACTGGGGTCCACACTACCTTATCTGGCCTGTTCTTCCTTGTCAGGTCTGGGAGGGGAGCAGCTATGGTACTATAACTGGGGACGAACTTTCTGTAGTACCCTGCTGTCCCTAAAAATGCTCTCACTTGCTTTTTAGTAACAGGTGCAGGCTATGCCTGAATGGCTTCCACTTTGGCAGGTTCTGGCCTTATCTTGTCACTCCCCACTCTATGTCCTAGGTAGGAGACCTCCGTCATACCCACTTGACATTTGCTCAGCTTAATGGTCAACCTTGCCCTCTATAGTCTGTCCAGCACCTCGTTGCCATGCTGAAGGTGCTCTGGCCAGGAATGGCTGTAAATGGCAGTATCATCTAGGTAAGCAAGGGCAAACCCTCCTTCTCCTGCTAGGATACAATCTACCAGCCTTTGGAAAGTCGCTGGGGCATTCGTCATCCCAAAGGGCATCTTTGTGAACTCATACAAGCCAAAAAGAGTCACAAAGGCTGACTTCTCAATAGCACTAGGAGTCAAGGGCATCTGCCAGTAACCCTTAGTAAGATCAATGGTTGTAAGATACTTAGCCCCACCCAGCTGATATAGGGCCTCATCTGTCCTAGGCATGGGGTAAGCATCTGACTTTGTGTGACTATTTAATTTCCTGTAGTCCACACAGAACCTAGTGCTGCCATTTTTCTTTGGCACCAGCACCACTGGGGAAGCCCAAGGGACTGTTGGACTCTTGAATCACCCCTAGCAGCAACATCTCCTGTACCTCCTCCCTCAGAGTCTGTTTGACTCTCTCAGGCACTCTATAAGAGGCCTGCCTAATAGGCCTTTGGGGTCCTGTATCCACCTAGTGCTGCCCCAGGTGGATGCACCCTGGTTTCTCAGTGAACATGTCCCCAAATTCCTGCAACACTGCTCGGATTTCTCGAACCTGGGTAGGAGATAGCTGCTGGGACATTGCAACCCCTTCCACTGAGGTGTCAGCCTGAAACTCACTGAGGAGATCAGTCCTCAGACCTCCCTCAGACTCCTCCTGCAATCTACTGCAAAGGCCAAGCACAAGGGTGTTCCTATCATGGTAAGGTTTCATCATGTTAACATGGTACAATTTGTGCCCCTGCCTTCTGCCTAGCAGTTCCACCATGTAAATAACATCACTTACCTTTCTTACCACCTTGTAGGGTCCCTCCCAAGCTGCTTGCAGCTTGTTGTGTCTGACAGGAATGAGAACCATTACCTGCTGCCGCACAGCATACTCTCTAGCCCGAGCATTCCTGTCATACCACACCCTTTTCCATTGTTGGGCATCTGCCAGGTTCTCCCGGGCCAAGCCCATGAGTTCCCTGAGCCTTGTCCTGAGGTTTAGAATGTATGCCACAACAGACTCCTTGTGAGACTTGCACTCACATTCTCACTCATCTTGAATTAAATCTAGAGGTCCCCACACCCAATGCCCATACAGCAACTCAAAGGGTGAAAAACCTGTGGATTCCTGGGGAACCTCTCTGTAAGCAAACAACAGATGGGGCAACTATTTGTCCCACTCCCTCTTAATCTGATCTGCAAATGCCCGTAGCATGGACTTGATTGTAGAGTTTAACCTCTCAACAAGACCATTAGTATGGGGATGATAGGGGGTGGTCTTCATGTGCTTCACCCCACAGGACTTCCATAGACAAGCCAGCAGGTCTGACATGAAAATGGCACCTCTGACAGTCAGATTTCTTTTGGGAAACCTACCCTACTGAAAATCTCTAACACCGCATTTGCCACCTTCTCTGCCTCAATTCAGGACAAAGCCACTGCCTCAGGGTATCATGTAGCATAATCCACTACCACTAGGATATACTTTCTCCCTGTGGAACATGGGGTACTCAGAGGACCCACAATATCCATAGCTACCCTCTGAAATGGCTCCTCAATCACAGACAAAGGCATCAAAGGAGTTCTCACCTTGTCTTCTGCCTTGCCTACCTTTTGGCACTGCTCACAGGTCCTGCAGTACCCTGTTACATCTTTGGAAATTCCAGGCCAATAGAAGTTTTGCATAATACGCCTCTTTGTACGTGTTACGTCCATATGACCTGCAAAGGGAATATCATGGGCTATGGCTAGAAGCACCAGACGTTAGGCTCTAGGCACTACCAACTGCTGTAGTCTCTCACCTTCTAGCCCTCCCTCAGGTGTCCACTCTCTGTACAGTAATACAGATTCCCCCTTTCCTTGAGAATCAGGTGCCTCCCTAGCTACCTGCCTCAGGCCTTGCAATGTAGGGTCTGAGAGCTGAGCCTGTCTCAACTCTCTCCTTGTAACCCTTCCCAGCTTCCCCCTCCACAGGAAGTCTGGCATCCTCAGAGAGTGGTGCCTCACTGTTAGCCTGGGTACTACTACTCACCTCTACCTTTATAGTTACTCTCTCCAAGGGACCATCAGCACCCACAATCAGCTGTGGCTCACCTTCAGTCTCACTGCTACAGAGTAGCTCCCTCCATGAACTAATTACCTCATCAGTCCTGGCTGCAAGTATGCAGTCTGTCTGGGTTTCCCTCAGGCTACCAGACCCACATGCTTGTCTCCTAGGATGGCAGGATCTGCAGGATGGCAGTTTAGTACCCCTGTTGTCTCAAGAAGACAACCTACTATTGGCATTTTGTCTTTCCCACTTACTGGCTCTCGCACCTTTTGTTCCCCACCTTGCCCCTGTGGACACCTGTATGCCACATGGCCCAACTGGTTGCATTCAAAACATTTAACCCTAACTCCTGGATGTGTACCTGGTCTAGTGGCTTCCCGTGCTACTGGCAGATTCTGTTGGGGCAGTCTGTGCTGCTCACCATGGGTTCATTTAGACCCCTGAGCAGTACTGGGGGTCCCCTTCCTGTGCAGGGCTGCCCTGCTTGCCAGGTATAGGTCTCCCTTCTCCCCCAACTCATCTGAAGTATCACATTGTCTATCAGCTAACCAGATCCTCATGTCCTCAGGAAAAGTGCAAAGGGCTTGTTCCCTCACCAAAAGGTCTGCCAGCCCTTCAACAGTGGTGACCTGACATCCACTCACCCACCTATGGAAATATGTGCTCAGTTCAGCAACATATTCACACAGACTTTCATCTGCCTTGCATCTATGCTCACAAAACTTTTTCCTATATGTCTCATGTGTTACCTTAAAAAACTCTAATAGACAATTTTTACAGCAGTATAATCAAAACATGCAACGTCAGACATTTTAGACAATACAGTTACAACTTTACCATGGAGTAAGGGGTTCAGGAACCGTACCCAGAGCCTTTGGTCAACACTATACTGTTTGCATACCCTCTCAGACATATGACTGAAACTATCAAAATTATCCCCCTCTTTAAACTGTGGAAGAAATTTACTGACCTGTTGTGCTTCTGGGGTCCAGTTACTCCCTTCCCCATTACCTCCATGACTCTGGCAAAGAGTCAGAATTTCTCTCTCATGCTTCCTCTGCCTCTCCTTTTCCTCAGTTTCTATCTTCAACGCCTGGCCTACAACTCAAGTCTCTTTATCTCCAGATGGATTTTTAACTCCTCTGCAGAAAGGTTGAGCCGTCCATTCTCTGAGGGTATTATATCACCACTGCCAGTCCAATTGTCCTCCTTTTTGCTGTTTTCTGATGCAGCTGTAACCAAGGCTGCAATCAAGTCTGCCTTAGTCAGGTTTCCAGTCCCTTAGCCTGGCACATCTCTGCCAGCCTGGGTCCTTGTCAGCTTTCCATACTCCTCTGCTGACATGCTGCCTGCTCACTCTGACTAAGTAAGCTAACAAAAGAAATAAAACAATTGTGATCTGAACTCTGAGTATTCACTCCATGGCTAATTTAGTGCACAAAACACCTTCAAAGCTCACTGTACCCAAGCTACAGGAATTCACTCTACCCATGCCACTACAAGCCAGTTAGTATTTGCCACCAATTAATATGTGATGTGGATATCCCACCTATGCCAAACAATTAATATGTGGTGTGGATATCTCACCTCTGCCAAACAATTAATAAGTGATGCCCATGCCCTGGCCCAGCAATCAAGGAGCCTCAATCCTCACCACTAACACCAGAGAGGGCATCTCATATATGAAGAAAGGATAACAAATACACACAGTAAAGTGTAATTTCCCTAAAGTGCTATTTCCCTTAAGAGCACACAGTGATCACAGTCAGTCCGGGGCTGGTCACTCCCTTGCTCTCCGAGTCCCAAATAAGACTCCCCACTGGCACAGCTATAGGGTCTAGATCTCAGCCTAGTTGGCAAACTAAAACCTCCAGCACCCTCTCTGTCCAACCAGTGCTTTGTGTCCCTGCCCAAATAGCTGACACACACACACACTTTGAGATAAGAGTTTATACAACCACACAGACACTCCTGGGAAAGGCTGGCACATGTTCTCCAGCTGTGCCCCTATTATCCAGACTATACAGAAGTACCGCCCAGCTAATATTTATCAGCTACTCAAAGGCCCTTAAAAGGGTGTCCAATTATTACTGTGCAATATTATTATCCAATTGATAAGTGTGACTAAACAGTCAAGGCTTATTTGGAGTGACTTGGACAGTAAACACTAAATATGCAATGTACTCTAGAGCTTAAATTGTCGCTACACGAAACAGCCACAGTTGAAAGGTTTTAACATATTTAATAATAAATAATAAAAGCACAAGACAATACTTCTTACTACACAGTGCTAGTAAAGAGTTCAGAGATCACAGAGAAATACTTAAAATAATTCAGTAGTACAGTTCTGACATCACAGAAAAACACTTAGTCTCATCTTTCTAGTTTCTAGCTATTTCTAAGAGAAAACACAAATCTAAGATAGCTTACATATGAGCAAGACAGTGCTGTGAATTGGATGGTCAAGACAAAAAATGTTTAATAATCTCTGGTTCTCTATGTTTAAATTGAAACTGCAGTTCTGATTCACATTACATCATTCTTCACACTTTCCTGGGGTTCCCAGGCTACACATTACATCATTCTTCACACTTCCCTGGGTTCCCAGGCTAACAGAACTACATTTACATTCTTAACATCTCTTTTTGTTATCTTGCAGCTGGTCAGGAAGCAGAGCAATGCAAATACATTTGCATGCTTAAATCTAGCAATTGAACTCTTCGTTAAAATAATAGCAAGAATTCCATCATCTAGACTCTTTGGCACCACTGTCTACATCAAAGGGTCACCACATGCTTTACTTTGGTCAGTAGAGTGCACTGTTGTCACATTTATATCCAGTTCCACATGTAACACTATTTCTTTACATTTAAGACAACAAGCCTGTAGTTTACATTCATATTTACAAATGACAGAATTATCTATCTAGCTAGGCTGGCAGCCATACTGAACAGCAGCATCTAACTGTAAGTGTTTAATTGGGGTCCAGTTACATTGTTGGAGTAGGAGGCTGAAAGTAGTGAGGGAGAAGTTTTTCTTGGAAATTATGTATTTGAAGATGATGTTAATTTGGGTATTCACACGTTTCCTGTAACGAAAGGTTGAATAGTGGTCACTGAGGGAGTCAGATAGGCAACCGGCTAGGAAACCTAGGTTAGGTTTGTTAATTTAGATCCAATCTAATGTTGACTGCTTGCTGGAGTGTTTGTCTATACAAGTTGGACGAGTGTTTATCTATACAAGTTGGACAGTTTATTGTTTGGGTGAAGTGAAAAGATTTACAAAGTTGGATGAGTTATTTGCTCTGCAGGTGTGCCAGTCTAGGTTAAAGTCACCAAGCTCAATAGTTTCTTGGGTGAATTTGGTTGCTGCCGGCCAGGAAAGTAGATTTTTTATGAAGGGAAGGTTACTGCCTGGATGAAGATAGGTGGTTATAACTATTATTGCTTTGTTAGGGTTGATTTCAAGGTGGGTTGTCAGTATTTCAGAGTTGGGTAGATCAGGAGGGGTGCAGTTTAGTTGTACTACTTTCAGGGTGTCTTTAAACATAACGGCAACACCACCTCCCCGTTTGATGACTCTGTCTAATCTTATGATGTTATAGCCTGTTATGAGAATTTCATTGCCTTATTGTGGGGCTTTAGCCAGGTTTCAGTTATTACAGCTATATCTGGTGAGTAGGAGGATAGGGCAGCATGGAATTCACTAGTCTTGTTTATGATGCTACGGAGGCTGAAGTTTAGCAAAAGCAGATCAGAATTAGAGGATTTGTGAAAGGGGGTAGGGATGTGAGTGAGTGATAGACTGAGTACAGATGGTAGGCATGGGACATGAGGAAGATAGTAGGTGCTGAGAATTTGTGTCATTGGGACCTGGGTTGGGATGGATGTCAGCTTGGAGCTTAATTTGAGTACTAGAATGTAGAAACAATGAAAGCGGGGTGGGTGGGAATGGGGGAATAGTAGGGGAGTGGAGTTAGCCCGAGCGTAGCAAGGGTGAACAGAGCGGGTTGAACCAGAGGCAAGACTCAGGGCCCTTCAGAAACAGTCAGCAAGTTAAACAAGTAAGATAAAAGCTAACCATGAAGAACTAGAGGGAAAACTATGTAGTACTAGGGAGAGATAAGAGTACAGAGAAAACAGTCTAACTTTTGTTACAGTTATTAGTGTTGTTAAGAGGAACAAAGTGAGGAGGGAGTGAGGGGGAAAGGAGGAATAGGGGAGGAGAACAAAAAGCTGGTAGGGATGGGGGCTAAGAGGAGAAATATTGAGTAAGGTATTAGTGGGAAGGGTGGGGGGGTGCAGGTTCCCACAGCAAATGAATGGAGGAAGCTGAAAAATAGAGGACAGTGCTTCAAGATAAGTAGTACGGATGTTGTCAGAGGCCAGGAAGGAGCAGAAAAGGGGCAGTTGGTACAGCTAAGGTCAAAGATAAATGGAGTTGTGAGAAAAGTGAGCTAGATAATTACCGGGGAGTGTGTAGCAGCCTGGCAATATGGATACAGCAGTATAATTACACTATTACAAAGTTCATTTTAAGAATGTACACTGCCTATAGATATTGATGCACTTGGAACTGGCTGTTTGGCTTGAATTTGAGTCTTACAGGAGAGGGCCACACACACACACAGATACATATATATATATATATATATATATATATATATATATATATATATATATATATATACACACACACACACACACACACACACACACACACACACACACACACACACACACGTTTATAATGTGTGTCTTTGTGTAAGTATGTTTACATATCAGTATATATTACATATAAAATGTATATTCAGTCCACACACTCATTTATATGTGTGTGTGTGTCTGTGCATTTTATATCTATAGGTACTTACACACACACAAACAAACAGATATATTTTAAGGCAATATCAGCATCACCAATTTTCTGCTGCTCAAATGTCTTAACAGGCTACAAACTTGATGTGTTCTGAATGGAAATAATAAAAATATCAAAATGTCTGAATTCAAAAATATCAAAATGCCTGTAATATCAATTGATTATTGTCATTCTTACACAAAAGTTTTCACAAGAGCAGTTCTATGTTAAGGTTTATGTGACTGAATAATGGCATACTTACTGGTGGACCGGGAAGGCCTGGTTGCCCAGGAGATCCATCTCTCCCTGGTGGACCTGGCGGACCCTGTGGGAGGGAAAAGTAACAGAGACCTTTTTAAGTGCACTGTGCAACAGAAACATAGCATGTAGAAAATAAGGTAAAAATCAGTCAGACTTCTCAGGTACCCAAATGACAAAACTTCTCAAACAGCTTTATTCAGATAGAATGCAGCAGGCATGCAAATATTTACAATACAAGATGAATTTGAGGGCTCTCCGCAATGAAGAAACACTTGTGTTCATCTTTCTGTGCTACATCACACTATTCTAATAATAATGATAAAAAAATCATCTCCTTTCACCCCTTTTTGCATGCACACTGTATCACTATGCCAGGGCTAACAGCACTTGACCCACTGGACCCCAGAACATATAGCTCTTGCTCCAGTAATATGAGGTTGCACCTTAATGAACACAACCAACACAGTTACAAAATTATAAAGTCTACTAACAATTCCCACTGGAGTATCAACATAAAGGCCGAAAACAAGGCACTCAGTGATGACAGATTATCTGGAAAGGGGAATATTCACATGTCCTGCTGTAACATACTTTGTGGGACCCTCTAAGGTCAGTACAACACTTGTGTAGAACCCTAAACAGCTTATCAAAAAGTATTCAAGTGGGGTAAAATTAATCCAACAGACGGAAGAAGAATTTAAAGACAAGATGCCCTTAAAGACAGCCCTCATAAAGGGAGATATACTCCTGGAACAGAGGTCCACTCTACAGTGTTCGGTAAAGGAGTGCACCAATTACTCAGGTGGGTGACTACAGATGCTCACTGTGGACACAATCTTGAAAACAAGGACGTAACACAAGGTAATCCAGGTGGAATGTTATCACTGCTTTGGCCAAGAGACTATTAATTTCATGAAAAAATATTTTATTTACTTAGAAATGTGTTAACTGTGTAGGTAGACTGATCAGAAGGACTTTTTCAGTCAAGGAAAGCAACAAAAATTTTAAATGAATGAGTGTTACAAAACATCGGCAATGTGTTGTGCTGAAACATTTAACTATAAGATAAAGCCATTGGTGTCCGTGTCTGCTGTCCCTTCTTCTTAGCAGTTTTTGAGTTTTCATCTCTTTGGGTTTCGTTACATTGCTTTGGTTCGTACAGACAGATAAGTATTACTACTCAGTTTTCAATATTTCTATTTTCCAAACAACAAACCTGAAGTCATAATTTAATGAGAAAACAGAATTAGGACAATTAGCCCATGCATCTAAAACACTGCAATTATAGTTTGCTGCTAAGTAGGATAGTGGGGCAGTAAGATGTTTTCTGATAATGGGTAGCTATTCAAATTTTTAATTTTGGTGGGGAAAGATTCTAAGTTGCAGAGGCAACTTTAGCAAAGCTCTTTTTTGCTAACAGGTAACACGGTGTTTGACCTCTATAGGGTTAGTCCATCACTGCTGAATGACCAATGGCGGCAGTTAAATATTCTGACTGATAACCACTTTGCCACATTAGGCAGTAATCAATTGTTCAAACCATTCACAGTGTCTGTTTGCTTACCACAAAAAAACATTACAATGAGTAATCTCCCAAAGACTGTCGCTCTTCTGGAATAAACTCCCAATTCACATGAAGCAGAGCTCCTCAATGACCCTATTCAAGTGCAACCTAGACAATTGGATGGGAGACCATAAATTTACCCCAGGGGTGACACCTTATGTCCCTCATGGCCAGAGGCAGTCGACACTGATCATAGACTCACTCTGAGAATAATAATCGTCTAATCAAGGTCAATTAGGGAACAAAGGAATAACATGACAAGGCTTGTAAAGGCTCAATAGCCATTAGCCTAGTAACCTCCAATGAACCTATTAACCTATGTAAGATTATAAATGGAATTTTTAATGCTCATGACCCAAATGGAAGTAGACCTAGAAATGCTGGTGAACATTCAGGGTATGGAAGACAGACTTCCCTGAGCTCAGCACACAGGAACAATTTCAGATGAAAAGAATGGATGAGTGATACCTATGGCACATCACAAGGAGAAAATGAGGATGAATGTCGACACATGTGGTCCTTGTGGAAGACCGTAGAATGCTGTATATACAGTGGATATAAAAAGTGTACACATCCCTGTTAAAATGCCAGGTTTATGTGATATAAAAAAATGAGACCACAATAAATCATTTCAAAACATTTCCCACCTTTATATGACCTATAACCTGTACAATTCAATTGAAAAACAAACAAATCTGTTAGGGGAAAAAATATACAAAATAAAAAACGTACAATAAGCTGGTTGCATAAGTGTGCACACCCTTTAATACTTTGTTGAATCACCTTTTGATTTAATTACAGCATTCAGTCTTCTTGGGTAGGAGTCTATCAGCATGGTACATCTTGACTTGGAAATATTTGCCCACTCTTCTTTGCAAAAGTGCTCCAAATCTGTCAGATTGCAAGGGCATCTCTTGTGCACAGCCCTCTTCAGGTCACCCATCAGATTTTCTATTGGATTTAGGTCCGGGCTCTGGCTCGGCTATTCCAAAACTTTAATTTTCTTCTGGTGAAGCCATTCTTTTGTTGATTTGGATGTATGCTTGGGGTCGTTGTCATGTTGAAAGGTGAAATGCCTCTTCATCTTCAGCTTTCTAGCAGATGCCTGAAGGTTTTGGGCCAAAAGTGACTTGTATTTGGAGCTGTTCATAATTCCCTCCCTCTTGACTAAAGCCCCAGTTCCAGCTGAAGAAAAGCAACCCCAAAGCATGATACTGCCACAACCATGCTTCACCATGGGGGGGGGGGGGTTGTTTTGGTGATGCGAAGTGTTGTTTTTGCACCAAACTTACCTTTTGGAATTGTGGCCAAAAAGTTCAACTTTGGTCTCATCAAACCATAACATATTTTCCCACATGTTTGGGGAGACAATCTATTGTTTTGCAAATTTTAGCCAGGCCTGGATGTTTTTCTCTGTAAGAAAAGGCTTCCGTCTTGCAACTCTACCACATAGTCCAGACATGTGGAGAATATGGGAGATTGTTGTCACATGTAGTACACAACCAATACTTACCAGAAATTCCTGAAGTTCCTACAGTGTTGCTGTAGGTTTCTTGGCAGCCTCCCTGACCAGCTCTTGTCTTGTCTTTTCATCAATTTTGGAGGGATATCCAGTTCTTTGCAACATCACTGCTGTCCCATATTTTCTCCACTTTTTGATGACTGTCTTCACTGTGTTCCATGGTATATCCAATGCCTTGGAAATTTTTTGTACCCTTCTCCTGGCTGATACCTTTCAACAATGAGATCCCTTTGATGCTTTGTAAGCTCTTTATAAACCATGGCTTTTGCTGTAGGAGGCAACTGAGTAAATGTCAGGAAAATCCTACTCGGGCAGCTGAACTTTATTTGGGGTTAATCAGAGTCTCTTTAATTGATGGGAGGTGTGTACCCAAGGAGACTGAATGCTGTAATTAAATCAAAAGGTGCTTCAACAAAGTATTAGTTTAAGGGTGTGCACACCTATGCAATCAGCTTATTATACGTTTTTTATTTGTTATATTTTTCCCTTAACAGATTTGTCTTTCAATTAAATTGTACAGTTTATAGGTCACATTAAAGCTGGGAAAAGTTTTGAAATGATTTATTGTGGTTTAATTTTTTTATATCACAAAAAGTTGGCATTTTAACAGGGGTGTGTACACTTTTTATATCCACTGGATAGGAGTAAATGCAGTTTGGGTATTTATCATGAATACTATCTTCTAGGACAAACTCGAAACCTGCTGAACCAGCTAGTTTAAATGGCAGACGCCACAGGCATGTCAGTCATTAAGATAATGCCCAGTTGTGGAGAAAGTCTTCTCCAGGGGCGTTTAGATGATGGGTTCCATTTAAGAACTACTTTATCATTGCAAACTGAGCAAGACTATTTGCTTTAACTAGATAAAGGTGCTTGTACAGGTAAAAGAAATTCCTTAATGGTGGAGAAACTGAAGTCTGAAGTAAAATGATGCCTGAGACACATAAGGCTAACAAGAAGATGAACAGACTGAGGAAGATGAAAATATTCTTGATTCAAATAAAAAATCTTTTCTAGTGATCCTTTTAGGCAAGCAGGCATTTTCAAAATCAAAGCATTCCATGGAGACAGCTCTGTCAAATGAAAAGCTACTACTATAGTGGTCTGACTTTCAGGTTATGTGATTCATTATGCCCTAAAACAACCTACAGCACTTAGACAGGAATCACCTGTGCAGGATCTAAGATTCAAAGGGGCTGGGACTAGACTTTTCATGGCCATAATTCAGTGATGACAATAAGCCTCTGTATTCTGAGTGAAATTGCCAACCCTTGGTCACCCAATGGATAGCTAGCTGGCACACAGACAGGACCCAGGAAGTTAGAATTGGACAGCCCACCTCTACAAAGAGGCCAGTCACAAGCGGAGTCCCTCAGGGATCAATCCTGGGACTGCTTCTTTTTGGCATTTACTTTACATTATTAAAGTCAAGGCCAATGTCAATGGCCTCTGGCTGACTAAATTTGCTGATAATTATAAATTAGAAGCTCTCATTGAATCACACACTGACACAAATGTTCTCTAGGAAGGGCTGACACAGACAAGCAACTGGTGTCAGAGCCATGAATTAAAACTAAATGCCAGGAAATGCATAATTGTGTCCTTCAGGAAGTCATCCACACCTGGTAACTATTATACTGCGACATACCCCTAAGAGTTGACCCAGTAGTCAGGGACTTAAGGACACACATTGACAGTAATTTAGCCTTTGATCATCACATGTCTATGGTAATGAGGAAATCATTCTATGTTGTTTAACTTGTAAACAAAGGAATGGCAACTAGGTCCAAGCAAGTCATTCTTCCACTCTACTTGGCATTCATCAGACCTATCATTGAATACAATGCCCTCTTTGGTATGTACCTACCCAGGCATATCCAACAATTGGAATGTCCATAGAGATTCCTCGTTAAAAGAATACAGGGAGTAAGTAACATGTCCTATGCAGACTGCCTCAATGCCCTATCCCCATATTTTGTTTCCTACAGGCTGTTGAGGAGAGATCTATGCCTGGCATACAAGGCACTATCAGACACCCACTGACAGACCTCCTGCATATCCACAAAACAAATAGCAGCAGAATTACCCATTCTAAAGACTTAAATGTTGCCTGTGTTATAAACAAGACATGCTGGCAGACAGGTATTTATCCCAGAGACTACCCTTTCACTGGAACAGGCTCCTCATCCATGGGAAGCTGAAAGTACAGTTGTGTACACTTACCATAAATGTAGATATTCAAGTGTATTCACTGTTGCAGTCATTACATTTGGGTTATCTGCCTGCAGGTAGTCCTCAGCTGGCCTGAATATCAGAGTCTTGGATCCCTGTGTCAGATGCTGTCTCTTCTTCCATGACGTCAGGTCGTCAGGGGTATAAAACATGCAGCCAACGCCATTACATCAGCTTTTCTTGCCCCAGATGTCAGGTGTCCCCATAATGGTAAGCAATTATGTTATGTTACACCTCCATCAAAAAGCAGATACACCAGAAAGCTCAACTACACCAAACAAGAAGGAAAGGTAGAGCCAAGAAAAGTCAGGGGGCTGGAGGGAGGGTAACCAGGACTGCAACAGTGAATACACTCGAACATCTACATTTATGGTAAGTGTACACAACTGTACTATGTTCTTCGTGTTTCACTGTTGCAGTCATTACATTTGGGTTGATTCCCAAAGCTAAGGAAGGGAGGAGGAAGTTAGAGAGCATTAGGACCAGCTATTAAGCCCTGCAAGACTGCAGTGGGAAAACCAGCTCTGGATTTAGAAAAAAGAGGCAAGTGGTAATGCTTGGTGAAGGTATGTACAGAACTCCAGGTAGCAGTTTCTATGATGTCCCTGGTAGGGACACCTTTGAGAAAGGCTGTAGAGGTAGATGCAGCCCTGGTGGAATGTGATCTTATCCCCTGTGGGGTAGGTTTTCCATAGTGCTTATAGTAGAAATGGATGCAATGGGTTATCCACTTAGAAATGGTTTGCTTAGAAATGGCCTTCCCCTCTGCCCCTACAGCAAAGCCAACTAGCAGCTGTTCAGATTTTCTGAGGAGCTTAGTCCTGTCCAAATAAAATCTAAGTTGCCTGTGCACGTCCAAAGAGTGCAGTATTCGTTCTCCTTTGTTTTGTGGATTCGGGAAAAAAGTAGGCAAATGAATGGACTGATTAAGGGCACCACTAGACACCAAGTTGGGCATAAAGGAAGGATTGGTCCTGAGGGACACCCTGTCTGCATGGAAGATGATGAAGGGCTCCACTGCCATGAGGGCCTGTAATTCAGACACTCTTCTTGCCAAAGTGATGGCTAGAAGGAAGGCTGTTTTCCAAGAAAGGAATTTTAACTCGGAAGTTGCAGCTGGCTCAAAAGGAGGGAGAGTGAGCTTTTCCAATACAAAGTTAAGGTCCCAGGCTGGAGTAGGGGCTCACCTGGGGGTCTTAAAGTTTTGGCCCCTCTGAGGAATTGCTTTAGCAGGGGGTGGGAGAAGAGGGGTGGTTCAGTATTACAATGTGCTGAAATGGCAGAGGCATGAATTTTAATTGACGAGAATGAAAGGCCCTTGTGGAGCATTTCTGTTAAGTGCTGAAGAATATGCGGTAAGCTGGGCACCGTTGTGCCCATCCCCTGAGTGTGGCTCCAGGAACAGTATCTTTTCCACTTTTCAGCATAGGATTTTCTGGTACTAGGCCTCCTTGCTTCCAGAATGACATCTAGCACCTGCTATTGGAGAGCTCATGGAATTAGCCAGGCTGCAAGGTTCAGGGTTTGCAGGTGAGGGTGCAGAATCTGGTCCTCCTGCTGGGACAGCAGGGAAGGGGTCTAAGGCAAGAGCCATGGTTCCAGCAGTGTCATACTGCGCAAGAGGGGTTACCAGTGCTGGCGTGGCCAGTCTGGTGCAATCAGTATTGTCCTTGGTTTGTCCTGATTAATCTTTAGCAGAACCTTCGAGAGGAGAGGCGAGGGAAAGGCATAAACTGAGAGGCTTTCCCAGGTAAAGGAAAGGGCATCCACTTTCCAAGCTTGACTGTGGGAAGTCCTTGTGTAAAATTTGTCCAATTGATAGTTCTGTGGGGAGGTAAGCAGGTCTATCTCTGGATTCCCCCATTTGTTTCTCAAGAGATTGAATATTTTTGGTTCCAGTTTCCACTCGTGTGGGTCCATGAGATTTTTGCTTAAGTCGTCTGCCAGTGAATTTAGCTTGCCTGGCAGGTATTGAGTTTGTAGGTACACTTGGTAGCTCAAGGCTGTATTCCACAGAGCCATGGCTAGTCTGCAGAGAGGGTACGAGTGGGTTCCCCCCTGCTTGTTTATGTACCACATAAGAATGCCAGATGTTTTTAATAGCAATTCCTGGATTTCTGCCTGAATCAGACAATCGTCCAAGTATGGGTATATTTGAATATTTCTCTGCCTGCAAAATGCAATGGCTGGAGCTAGACACTTTATGAATACCCTGGGCACAGTAGATAAGCCAAAGGGAAGTGCAGAGAAAGTACAGTTGTGTACAATTACCATAAATGTAGATGATCGAGTGTATTCACTGTTGCAGTCATTACAAATTGGGTTATCCTGCTGGCAGGCTACCCTCAGGCAGCCTGAATTCCAAAGTCTAGTGAAACATGAAGAACCTGCCCTGAAGAGTAGGTATTTCCTGCTAGATTCCCTTATTGGAATGTGCAGGTAAGCTTCCTATAAGTCTAAGGTTGCCAACAAGCATCTTTGCCTAGCATAGGAAGCAGATGTAGAAGTGTTACCATCTTGAATTTTGGGATTACCAAAAAAGTGTTTAGAATAGAGAGGTCCAGGATAGGACGTCAGGAACTGTCTTTTCTGGGTATCAGGAAAAGTCTTGAATAAAAACCTTGTCCCTTTTCTTCTGCTCGTACAGGTTGAATAGCCCTGATACTTAGAAGAGAGAGAAGCTGCTGTTGAGCCTCTGCCCACTGATTTGGGGGAAGGTTTGGCCAACCGTTTGGGGTTGGTAGGGTGTGGAAGTGGAATCTGTATCCTTGGGAAACTATATACAAAACCCATTTGTCCTGGGTAATGAGTTCCCAGTTTTTTGCATGTAGGGCAAGCTTTCCTCCTAAGGGAGCAGGGCTTAGAAGGGTTAAGGTTAAGTCATTGTGCCATTTTCCCATAGGGGGGGTCTTACTACTCCCTGCTTTGGAAGTGGGAGCCCCCCACTGCTTAGGCCTGTGCGTAGCCTGAGACTGTAACCTAGGTGGTCTGCTGTTCCTGGGTTTGGACTGAGAAGGCCTGGAAGAGGCTGGAAAGGACCAATTCTTTGAAGGCCAATGCCTACTAAATCTGGGTGGCTGTACCTGCAGGAAATCTTTAACAGTTTGCATAGATTTAGCTTTTTCCTCCATCTTTTTGAGGACTTCTTCTGCTTTGTTGCCAAACAGGCGGTCTTGGTTTAAGGGAGCATTCAGTAATTTAGCTTTAACATGATCTGGCAAGTTTTGCTCCTTAAGCCAAGCATGCCTTCTAAGTACAGACCGAGTGACAGCAGCTCTGCAAGATGCTTCTAAAGAATCAAAATCACATTTCAAAGTATGTTTACCAACTTGTTCAGCAGAATGCATTAAATCCTGTAAATCTTTGTGTTCAGAACAGTCAGAAATGAACATCATTTTCTGTTTAAGCAGTCCCATAATATGCTGCTGGTACTTTAACATATGAAACTGGAAATTTAAATCCCTAATGGCCAAAGTAGCAGAAGTGTATACCTTCTTACCCCATCTATCCAAGGCTCTAGAATCTCTATCAGAAGGGGTAGGATTTTTGGCAATTATACCCTTAATGCCCTTTGGACCTTGGGAAATGGTCTCTGGATCCGCTGTAGAATTCTTGAAAAGGAACTTGTAAGAGTCAGGTACTCTGTAATACCTGTCAGGTTTCCTGGGAGTTGGAGGCAAAGTGCCTGGGGACAGGCTAGATTCCAAGAAAGCATTGTCTACAATGTCCAGAACAGGGGGGATAGCTAAAGGCCTGTGTTGAGGAAGGAGTAAGAATTCCCTAAGCATCTTTTTGGAATTAGAGTAATCCTAGCTTTCCCAGCGTAAATGTTCCCTAAGGGTGTGCAAGGTTTCACCAAAAGAAAATTATTTTCGAGGGGAAGCAGAGGGAATGGAATCCTCTGCATTAGAATCCTCATACGTAGATAAGGGCAAATCCTGGTAATCAGAAGAAACAGAAATATCAGAATCCTGATCAGAAGAATCAGAGGGAAAATCAGTTCTAGGTCTCTTAGAGGGGGAAGGCTGGCTTCCCCTAATTAAAGTAATAAGATCTTCAGCCATTTCAGCCATTCTAAGCATTTATTTTTTAGGCATATGGACCTGAACATGCGGTTTGGACGTCGGTTTTCTGGGCGTGGGTGGAGTTTTAGGCTGCGATGAAGAAGGTGGCGTCGGTTTAAAATGCAAGTCTGTAGGCCTGAATACACCCTTGGAAGACAGTGCCTGCACAGCGGCTCTGGACCCATCCAAGGTAGAGACATCTGCAGGTTCCATAGTCGAAGAAGCATCTCGCGGCATATAGGACTCCGAATGGGTCTCAGTAGAGGCCTGCAAATCTGAAGTAGCGGGTATCAGGGGCTGTGAAAGCGCCTCACTGAGTACCGGTGGACTGGCAACTAGCTTAATGGAAGCATCGTCGGCAGTTTTGGACCTATTCAGTCTGTCTCCATCTTTATCCTTACATTTTTTCAGAATATCGGTTGTCGGATGGCTTACCGAAGCCATTTCTGGATAGTTATACCAAGTACCAAAATAATTTGCTGCAAAAATAGACAGACGACGAATAGTTTGGGGGTTGAATAAGGCACAAAACTGACAATGAGGGACGTCGTGGTCTGGGCCTAAGCAAGGACTGCAGTACGAATGAAAATCTTTATGTATTTGCTTTCCACAGATAATACAATTCTTAACTTTTACTGACATCAGTTAAGAGCAAGAAAAAGGATCCCCAACGAGGTACTTAGCTTTTTTGAAGACTTTGGTTCTGAAACTCGAAAATGAAAATTTCAGGAGTCGGCTGACCGGCACTTGTGAACTGCTTCTGCTTTGGGCACCGCACAGCAAGAAAGGCTGATGTAATGGCATCGGCTGCATGTTTTATACCCCTGACAACCAGACTTCAAGGAAGAATAGACAGCATCTGACGCAGGGATCCAAGACTCTGGTATTCAGGCTGGCTGAGGGCTACCTGCAGGCAGATAAACCAAATGTAATGACTGCAACAGTGAAACACGAAGAACATTTCCTCCCTAACCCAATTCAAGTGTAACTTGGACAGTTGGATGGGGAACAGGAAATTCATCCCTGGTTTGGCACCAATACTGTTAATGGACACAGGCAGCCTGTAAATGGTTCGTCTCCCACAACCCTGCTTGTAAATGTTTCAATTCCCAAGCCATGCTTACACTTATAAAGAGTACCAGAACTTGTCAGACATTTGGGAGGCATGACTAGGCTTAAAAAGGCCCTTGTGTTCATTAGCCTAGTAAACACCTATGAACCTATAATAGATGGAGGATCAATGCAAACAGAAACAATACCCCTCCCATATCCCCTAAGAACATATCTAATTGTCACTTCACCTTCCCCTGTAGGACTGCACAGAATATCAATAAGCTAAATGTCCCAGTAAAGTCAAAATTCTAGGCTGGGGAGCAGACCATAATTCGAGTCATCAGTTCCCACATGATATGGGCTGCCACCAAGAATGCATTTTGCTGCAGCCCATTCACAGGTAGGAATAACCTTTCTTCAAAGGAAGCTATAGCAGGCACTCTCCATTTTGTTCGGATGCCACATTATTGTTTTACTGCAAAAACTTACAAGGGCTGCCCTGGGCTTCACAAGCCAATGGCCTTAGTCTAAGAACACCTAAAGTTTGCACCCCATAAGAGGAGGAAAAAGAGAAAAGCTGCTACCAGGCTGAAGTCTGAAACATGCTCTTTCAAAAAGCAACAGCAGACATCCAGAAAATTGATTTTTATAACAGAATTATGAATGCAGCCACTGGTAGCAGACAGTCCACTGCAAAATACCACATTTGAAGTGAGCAGAAATGTGACCACTCTTGCTGCCAATAATCAAAGAAGAGAATACATATGGAGGGAATAGCCCAGTCTCTAGTGCAGCCTAGAAGCTCAGGATCTCTGAGATAACAAACACAGTTAAAGAATACAAAATGATCGTCCTGCACCACGTTCAGAACTGACATTATAAAGGGGATACACAGCAAAGAAAGGCAGGAGTTTATCCAGCTGCGGATGAAAGATTATTTGTGTAAAATCTTACCATAATGATAGATGTCCTTCTCTTCTCTGTTGCAGTATTCTTAACATGAGAGAGTCGCCTGCTACAATGACCCAACATCGGCCAATATACAAAAGACTTTTACTACTTAGGGGTGCATGGTACATCGCACATAGGCTATTGTTGGAGGTCTGCCATAAAAGTGAAATATGTAGGCACCATCCTGAGAACTGAGTGCACTAGGAGGAATGCCTGCTAATAAAAATGTAGGCTAAGTACATCCAAGGAAGAACAAAGTCAGGGGGAAGGAGGGACAGATGGAATACTGCAACAGAGAATAGAAGGACATCTATCATTATGGTAAAATTTTACACAACTAATCTATGTCCTTCTATTCTTCTGTTGCAGTATTCTTAACATGAAGAAGAATACCAAAGGTCATGAGGAAATGGAGGAGGAAGGGGCAGTGGAGCTGTCCATGAAACCATGGAGAATAGCCCTGGCAAAACCTTCCCTAGATATGGAAATGTCCAGTTTGTAATGTTTCGTGATGTTATGGACTGAAGACCAGGTAGCAGCCTCCAGAATGGAGTTAGTGCCCAGTCCTCTGAAGAAGGTGCCAGAGGAACCAACAGCCCTGGTAGAGTGTAACAGGAGAAGGGAGGCTCTTTCCATGGTGCTCATAGCAGAAGGAAATGGCTTTAGAGATTCAGCTGGAAATAGTGTGTTTAGAGACAGGAAATCCAAAAGCTCTAGGGTGGAATCAGACAAAAAGCTGGTCAGATTTCTTGATATCCTTTGTTTTGTCAAGATAGAACCTAAGCTGTCTGTGCACATCCAATGTGTGCAGAATTCTCACCACAGAGTTTTACAGAGTGGGGAAAAGGTAGATAAATGAATAGACTGGTTGAGAGATAACTAATTTACCACTTCAGGCATAAAGGTATGGTTGGTGCAGAGAAACACTCTGTCTCTATGGAGCACTAAGAAAGGAGGAGAAGCCATTAGGGCCTGTAGTTCATAAACTCTTCTGGCTGAGGTTAGTGCAAGCAGCTAAATAGTTTTCCAGGAGCAAAATTTCAAGGAAGCGGAAGCTGCAGGCTCAAAAGGAGCAAAAAAAAAAAAGCTTCTCCAATATAAAGTTAAGATCCCAGGGCAGCTGCAACAGGTTTCTGGGGGGGGTCTTATGTGAAGGATGCCTTTCAAGAATTGTTTAGCCTCAAATCTAGATGTTGAAGGTAGAGACAGAGGCAGACAGACAGAAATAGCTGACAGGTGCACTTTGACTGACGAGTAAGTTAAGTCAGCATCCAATAATTCACACAGGTATGAGAGAACCAGTGGGACTTCCACTGTCAGTAGGTTCTGGTTTCGAGAAAGACACCAAATTGAAAATCTCTTTCATTTGGATAAGTACGATTTTCTAGTATTGGGTTTCCTGGCCTCCTGCAGACCCTGAGCACGTCCTCTGAAAAAAAGGTGTCTGAAAGGAATTAAGTAAGACCCTATCACCCACAACGTCAGCTGAAAATTAGACAAATGGGGATGGATTACAGTTCCTTTGTGTTGTGTGAGAAGATCCACTCTGTAGGGTAACATGTGGTGATCACTCTTGGCTAAATGCAAAAGCAGGGGGAACCAATACTGTCATGGCCAAAAGGGGGTCACCATCAAGATTTTTGATTTGTCCTCCTGAATCTTTAGCAGGACTTCTGGAATGAGAGGAAGGGGAGGGAATGCATACAGAAGCATCCCCTACCATGAAAAGGTGAGGGTGTCCACTTCCAAACCAGAGGATGTGGATCTCTGGCACAAAATCATGGAAGCTGTCTGTTCATTGGGGAGGCAAAAAGGTCTATTTGTGGAGTACCCCATCTGTGGACAATGTCCAGGAACACTTCCCTGTGGAGCATCCATTTGTGGGATTGTGTTTCAGACCTGCTCAATGTGTCTGCCACTACAGCCTGGAGTGAAGTCTGAAGTTTGACAGCCAATTCTCAGACTTGCAGAGCTAGTCTGCAAAGGAGATAAGACTATGTCCCTCCTTGTTTGACACATACCAGAGAACAATCATGTTATCTGTGAACATTTTTAGAGTGCCTGGGATGAAGAGGGTCTGGAAGGTTTGAAGAGCCAGCAGAAGTGCCCTCATTTCTTTTATACTGATGTGTTTCCTTCTTTGACAGGGGGACCAGATCCCTTGTGCTTTGATAGAGCTGAATGCTGCTCCACATCCTGTGTCTGAGGCATCTGTCAACATCTCCTGGACCGGTGGTAAAGGATGTAGTGGGAGACCTGGGTTGGCAGTTAACTGCTGACTCCACCAGGTTATTTCCCTCTTCAGACAAGGGAGAAGAAGAACTGGGAATTCTAGGGGATGTGCATGTTGCATCCAACTGATTTCAGGAACCACTGTAGTTTTCTCATGTACAGTTTTGCCAGAGGAAGCATTGGGATGGTAGATGCCACAAAACCCATGGTTCTGAGAAAGGTCCTGGAAGTGATGTGAATCAGTGAGATGAGGCTTTGGAAAAATGAAATGAGCTCCTGAGCCTTCTGAGTGGGGAGAGAGACCTTCATAAGGTCTGTTTGTAGCCTGCATCCTAGAAATATCTGGTCCTGGGATGGGGAAGACCAGATTTTTGGGAGTTTATTTTGAAACCCAGAGACTCTAGGATGGAGATGGCAGAGCTTATATTGTGTTCCAATGCTCCTGGATTGACTGCTTGAAAGAGAAGGTTTTCCAGGTATGGGAAAACCTGAATGCCTTGAAGTCTGCAGTAAGCAATTACTGGGGCTAGGTATTTCATGAGTAACCTTGGGGTGGCGAAGAGACCAAAAAGCAAGGTAGAAAATTAAAAGTGCCAGGAAGACACAGATAATCTTAACAACTTCCTGTAATTGGGATGAATGGGGATGTGTATAGGTAAGCATAGGCTTGTGGGATGATCAGGGGAAAAAGGGTTTGCAAGGTAAGCATTCTGAATGTAAGCACATTCTGGAAGGTGTTGAGGTAGGAGAGGTCCAGGATGGGTCTCCATGGACCCTCTTCCCTTGGTACCAAAACATCCTTGAATAGAACCCTTTTCCTCTTTGATTGGATGGTACTGGCTGAATGGTGCCTTGATCCAGCAAGTCTTGTATCACCTTTGTGAAATGTGGCAGTTGGTCTCTGGGAGGTTGTGGGATGCCCCTGAAGGGTGGAAAAGAATTCCATACCAAGAAATAGCTCTTTTTTATGATGTACAGCATCCAGGCATCATGTGTTATGTTTCCCAAGCTGAGAAAGAAAGGAAAAAGTGTATTGAAAGGGGAGGGTGTTTACAGTCCCAATAGTCAGATGGACCCTGGTTTGTATGGAAAGGACTGTTTTGGAGATGGGGTTTGCAGTGGAGTCCTAAGTTGCTGAGGTCTCTTTCCAGACTTTTTTGCCTTAGCTGGAGGAGACCATGACTGCCTTCTAACAAACACTGGCTTGAACAAGAACTTACATTCGTTACGCATCTTGTAGGGTCTTGTCTGATTTGTTAGTGTGGGAGGCTGGGAGTCAAGGGCTTTACTGGAAGATGCAAATACATCTAAGAAGGCAGGTAGGACAAGAGGTATGGCTGAGGGACTGGGAGTATCTACCTGAAGTAGTTCGTAGTACCTTATTTTGGACTTTAGACATCTGACAACTATCCCATTTGAAATGTTCCCTCATCTTACATAACGTCTCACTGAAGGTAATTTCCTCCATTGGAGAGTCAGTACCATTGTAGTCCTTCTTCGGGGAAGTGTAATCCAATGAGGAGGGGATCTGAGATGAGTAAGCTAAGGACTCATCCTCTGATGAGTCTTCTTCCTTGGAAGAAGCTTCTAGCCATAACCCTCTTCTGAGGAGAGGTAACCCAGGGTGAGGTCTGTACTGAAATCCCAGGTGGTGGCATTAGAAATACCCCATGTAAAATGTTTCCAATCCTGAAGTGTATCAGCGGGTAGTGATAAAGGCTTTGTTTTTTGTTTCTTTTTAGCATGTAGTTCAAGTCTGTGTAAGGTCAGAGAACCAGATGCAGGCCTGGCTTCAATGATGTCAGAATCCATGTCCTACCTAACTAAAATTTGGGAGACTCCCCTAGGGCGCTCGGTAATCACAAGTCTAGGCTCCCCCTAGACATTGATACTGGATGCCTATGGTACCTCAAAGGATGTGCTATCATCCTGATCCAAGGTGGCCTCCATTATGGGCTAGGCCTGTGAATCAGACACAGTGGCTGAACGTTTCTCCAGGCTAGCAACTGCTTCAGGAGAGATGTCTGCCACAGAAGGTGGCCTTCCGCTTCACAAACAACTCGGCCTCAGGCCCTGAGGAACTCTCCATAGGGCTCTTCGTAAGGAGTTTCAAGTGCTTATTCTCTAAATATACAGAAAGAAAAGCTAACCTACTTCTCAAAGTTTTAGGCACAAAGGCCTGACAGACAGAACAAGATCTATGGCTGAGGGTAGGCCCAAGAAAAGGCGCTGCTACTGATTGTCTTTATGTGGAATCTGATGTCCACATAAATATTTGCCTTTCTTGGATGACATTAAACCTAACCACAATAAAAAGGTAAAGAGAGGATTCCCCAATGGGAAACTTATCTGAAATGTTGAGACGATAACCACTTTGGCGAACAGACCAAATGTACGGGTGAAGCATCTGGACTGGCAGCAAAGTAGTCCTGAGGATGGTGTGTGCATATGTCACTTTTATGACTGACGTCTGACAGAAGCCTGTGTGTGACGTACCATACACATCCGTAAGTAGTAAAAGTCTTTTATATACTGGCTGACATCGGGTCGTTGCGGAAGGCAACTCCCTCATGTTAAGAATACTGCAACAGAGGAACAGAAGGACATCCCTTTTGACTTCAAGTAAAAGAAATCCCAGGCAGGGAGTCCATCAGCAGCTACTCATTTCTGATAAGGAATCAATAAAATGCACTGTTGGAAGTCTTACACTACCATAGTGGACACATTTCAAGTGCCTTGGGAGTAGAAAAAAGTTCATAAGGTAGTAGTCACTTCTGAAGGTGATTGAAGGCGCTGCTTATCCAGAACAATATGCAAGCTGAAATACATCACTGTAGCTATTATTGCTTTCAATTTCACTGTTTAACATCAGGGTTGAGTACCAAAGGTAAGTATCTTCTGGGAAGGCAGTATATGAGTGAAATCAAGAGAGAAGATTACAGAGAAATGATAACTGATAAAGCTTGCTGAGGTTGGGGTGCTGTGTATGGCTCTGTCAGCAACAAGATAAAATATGGCATTGGCCAGCTCCATGGTGCAACAACAGAAGTGTCTGTTTTTAGCTGGCAGGAAGTAGGATGGAATGACAAGGTGTATCCTGTTCTATTTTTCCAGGATAAAGGGATGGGGGATGGTACGTGAGCAGGGCATACCATAATGTTGAGAGAGTAGGGTTGTGGTGTATCCATCCATGAAGTCAGGGTGGGACTGCACCAAATAACATGCCTCACTCAAATTCCTTGAGTGACACCAATAAACAGATGGGTAGGGCCAAGAAACAGAAGTTTCTGTGGGCAGCAGTACTGCTTTTTGAGTCCACACTCTTTGTATATAGAACCTGCATGGCAGTGCAGGAAGACTAACAACTCACTGTATGGCCGAGTATGTAAATATCACATAAAGCCTTTTAAAATAGGTATGAGAGAGTGGAACTGAGGATTTAGGGGGAAATCATGTTGCTACAACTGAGAACCTGAACATAAAAGACCTGAAAAATAAATAAATAAAATGAAATACATTATTTTGGCTATTCTTTCTTTCACATTCACCAAAATCTAATATCAAAGGGAAATACAGAAGGTAGCTGTCTTCTGTGGCTGGAGAAAGACTGTTTATGAAAGCACAAGGTAGTTGAATGATTGCTGTTTCCTGACTACTGATGTGGCTTGTGGGGGCAGTGTATGTTTTAAAATCATAGTAGAACTACCCTACTGTGGCCATTTAACTTTCATTTTCTTCACCATCAAACATTGGAAGAATGCAAAGAAAGTATCTTTTTTGGGGTGGGGCAGGTATATGTGATAGTGAAAAAAAAATGGCATGATCACTGCAAAATGGTCACTCATATAGACCATGGTGGAAGGCAGTGTATATGTCTGAGAGCAACAAGTTGAAGTAAACTACTATGGCCATAATGTTTATATGACTTCTTCCAAGTAAGAGGTGGTGTACCCACTCAGAAAAGGCACATTCTACTGGGGCAATGAATGTAGGAAACAAGCTAAAACTAGTGTTTGTTGTATGTGTTGAAGACACAACCCATATCTTGGCTTTCAAGTTGTTAATTTATCACTATAATTTCAGAGCCTCCCTAATATACATATCTTAAGAGTGATTTCACACAAATGTATATTTGTATTCTTTCACAAAAGGATAAGATATATAATACATAAAATCATAAATGTAAAAAGTGAATACAGCTCCACTGGCTTAGAGGAATCAAACCCTGACCACAACCCAGGCAACCAGAGTTCAAGTAATGGCTTGTGCTGCTGTTGCTAAGCAACTCATTACATTTATCTGGCATTTCCTTCTTTTTAACAATTTCAACTGCCCTGGATCCTATGCTCTAATTGTATCTAGAAAAATACAATTGTTTCCTTCTGAAGCGATTCTAATTTATTTTTTTCTTCTTTTTTTTTGCTTGTGGAATAGCAGAGATTCCAGTTTCTGTATGATTGTAATAGAGAGATGATCTGCTCTCTTACAGTTTAACAACCTTATCATTGTTAGCTAGCAGTAGTACCAGTTTTCCAAATATATGAAGGTAATCTAACACAAAAGCTTCTGTTTAAATAGCCTTTACAACTCAGAGAATGCTCATTGGTTAAATAAGTAAATAAATAAATACATACATAAACTACTAAGACAGTTATGTTACTGTTTCTTGTCATTAGCACTGTTTTTGCTGGTCAGATCTCCTAGCAGCCTGTAAGCTGTAAATAATAAGACATAAGTTATTGAATGTATCTATCTAAAGAACACTCTTTCTTGAACTCAGGAAAATTTAAAATATATGCAGAATTGTATTTAAACCTCATTAAACATTGTGCTTAAGTTGTAACATAAAAATGCTCCCCTGGGCAGCTGTTTTGCATATTTACTCAGCCTTCAGGAATCACTCTTATGCCTATTGCATTATGTTGACTACTGCCTATTTATAATAATGATTGGTTACACCATGGGATCTCCTTCTCCATCTCCTCCGGTCACTACTCTCAATGCACAGACTATTGTCCTTCTCAATCTCCTCCTGAAGGAATAGCTTTGTTATACTACACTGGGGTCAACGTTACTGTATTGATGCTTTCAACTGTTTCTTACTGATTCTTTATAGCTGAATATTTTTCTGACTTTACATAATCGGTAACTACTGTAATTGTCTAATGAGATGTTATGTTTTAGACATACAGACACACACACACACACACACACACACACACACACACACACACACACACACACACACACACACACACACACACACACACACACGCACACACACACAAGCAAAACAGGGAGCTGTTCATCAAGGGAGTATTATTAAACCTTATAAGGATCACTGACAAGTATCTCACAGGGATCTATACTAGAATCTAGGAAGTTTTACTTATTTATTTGAAATTTCTACCCAGTGAGTCCTAGTAAGCCATGGGCCCCTTTGCAGGGAGTTCATAATATTCACTAATGGTATCATGCTTAACCCATGGCTTGATATTGTCCAGTAGGCTATCCTATACTATTACTAATGGCTGTGCTAACACTCAGGATGAAAGCCTAGCAGATTCAATGGTAACCAGACTTACTGTGGCAAAGTCATAATGTTTCTAGTAAAGTCATAATGTTATCAGTCACTTCTGCCAAGCTAAAGGCACGGTATTTGAAGACCAAGTAGATATTAACATCAACAACAGATTCTTGGTCTAGCAAGCTCTTATAAGGCCAAAATAAAAAAAGGGTTAATCAAATCACGTATTTGAACATCTGCAAATATTGTCTGCCTTTACAGATCAAGCCATCAGCATGATAAAGCTGCATCTTTAGATGAGTGGGCATTTGCATTTCCTTTTTCATCCCACAAACTTGAATGGAACTTGAGAGTTTCTGGACACAAATTCAGTCTTGAACAGGGGGCGCCTCTCCCGAATGAAGAGATCCTGGGTCACTTTTATTTTACTTTTTATTTTATTTGTTGACTAGAGAAGTGCACTGATCTCCATGGACCTTTGTCAGACTCAGCTCATGACTGCTGTCTGGATATGTGACTTACTTTGAGTTACACAGTTAAGCAATGGAGGCCTAGGTAATTAAACCCTTGACCACTGCTCATTAACAGCTCTTCAATCCTCTGTACAAACTGCCAGACAGACTTCTGAATGTAATATAACAGCATCTGTACTGAAAAAAACAAAACAATTCACACTGCTGCACTCTGTGAACAGCTAGGATGGCACACAAGCAGAGGACTCTCCTCCAGACTCTGCTCCACTTTCTATAACTCACAAGCTCCTAAAGGTAATGCTGCCCACTGGTATGAGACAGATCTCCAAGAAGTGGACAAGGATCCCAGGCATGGGAACGTCCTTATTGTTAAAGGTTCTCAAGACCAAAGATGCAACTCAAACCAGAACATAAACTGTTTTGTTGCTTCCCATTATATGTTACGGTTGAAAAAAACTAGCAAAATCAGGAAGAAATGAGTTCATTGGAAAACAAATGACACACAATACAGGGAATATGTCTAGGCTGGGAAGTGCTTATTGCAGCTGCTCCTTGAATTAAAGTACAGATAATGATTACCACAAAAGTAACTGCAGTTATTACGGTACCCCTCTGTATGTTCATTTGCATAAATATTTAGGCGGTGGTTTATTCTTTATTGCAGTCTACTTTGTTGTTGTTGTTGTTTGTCTTTCAGCTTTTTCCCGGTTAGGGGTCGCCACAGCGGAACTCCGGTCCACTAATGATTGGCAGTAGATTTTCATGAACGCCGAGGTGCCAGCTCGACGTTCAACCTTCAACGAAGTCACGCCCATTTACACATGTCTTTCGAATGTCCACCCAACCACGGGGAGAACATGCAGACTCCACACAGAAGGCACTCCCCACACTCCAGCCAAGAATCGAACGGGAGAACCTCTTGCTGTGAGGCAACAATGCTACCGCTGCACCACCGTTATTGCAGTCTACTTTGTTTTCAAATTTTCAGTTACAGCAACCACTACACAACCAATTATATTGCGCTGCTTCTGTTGATGGATTGTCATTCTGAGACATGCCTGAAAATATCACTTGTCAACATATCCATCAAGTTAAAACAAAACAAATTTCCAGAATTACAGCATTGGACAGACTGTTAGCTCTGATGTTTGCAGCTGTTTGAAGACAGGCTACAGAGCTTGGGAAGATGAATGGAATCTTAAGCCAGAAACAAAAACACACAAAGCACCCGGACAAATTGGGAGCTATTCCAAATAAAAACACTCAAGTCTAACAGAAAGTTATGTTTTCAGCTGTCTCTATTGCAGTTGAGTAAAATATGTGAACTTAATCTTTGTGGGCTTAAGTCTACAAGAGTGGGTTAGACAGAATGAAAAATAACAGCAGTGAGTGTAGGTCTAGACAAGTACTCCACTGACAGCTGTTCCTTCGTGTATGCACAGTAGTGTCTTGTGGGCTTTCTCTGACCTGCAGCAAGGAAAAAAGGTACATAATGGCCAGCTAAGATTAAGGTATTTGTGTAAGATGAAAGCCATGTAGCTTTCTATGGCAAAGATGGCTAAAATAATATTTCATTTTATGTGGCCTTCTAGAAGACTTGCATCCTAACAGAATGATACAAAATCATATTAGTTGCCATCCCCAGATAAAGTATATCTGAGCTGTGATTTCAGACACTATGACAAACTTACTACACAGAATCTAGAAAAAAAGCTTTAAACTGAATAGTATAAAGTATCACACTCAGTTGGAGAGTAGAGGATTAAATTATTTAAAGTTTTGTTTTCCTGGCCTTAGCAATAAATCTCTATTTCTCAAGATGTGATGTCAGCAGCAAACACATGAGTGCATGGAAAGCATACAGCGAAAAGCTGTTTTTACTCACAGATAATGCACTCTTTTCACTGTTATCTGAGTCAACATTTCCTTAGAAAACATTTTTTGCTTTACTGGTCACAGTGAATGAGTTGCAATCAAAGTACTACAACAACAAAAATTTGTATATAGGCTGTACCACCTACTTACTCATTATGCCTGGATGGTATTTCCCAGACAAGAAAATAGTTTAAGGACTTCTTGCTGTTGTCCCTCTTGCTCAGCAGTAAAGCCGTTGTGGAGGCAGGAGAATTAAATCTATTCCCACTGAGATCCACCACAGTGAACAGTAGCTGCAGCATGGTCCCATGTGGAAGTAATGATGCAGCCACATTGCATGCAGACATGCATACAGCACCCAGACAGCACTGATAAGCAGAATTCTGACACAGTACACCACACAGCAGAATGTCATCTGAAGAGCTGAGCTGCAGGATACAGAATGTTCCTGAATCTGGGCCCACGAAAAGGCACTTTTCGATAACTCTAAGCAGTATCCATTCACAGCATGAAAAAAAGAAAGATTTTAGTAGAGGTATACATATTCCATTATTCCATTTAGAATAGGTTCATAGGTAGGTACTAGGCTATTGGCCTTAGGGCCTATACAAGCCCAGCCAAAAAGGTACCCTGGCTTTTGCCACCCAAGAAAATTATTTTCCTGTGCCACTGTCATGCAGAGCCACAGAAGTGATCTCCGGGGTGAATTTCCTATTTCCCATCCAATCATCAAGATTTTTCTTGAAGAGTACTAATGAGGAGCTTTGTTTGATGTAGATAGGTAGTTTATTCCAGAGTATGGGAAGTTTCTGGGACAGGAATCTATCCCTCCAGCATGTTCTGTTTATTGTGGTGACAAGGTTTAGGTCCCTAGAGCGTGTAGCTTGGAGGGATTGGGATTTCTTTAAGTGGAGCATGTCCAACAGCTTTGGGTTTGACATAGCTTTGTATGTTAGGCAGAGATCGCCTCTGAGTAGGCGATATGTGACAGAGTAAAGCTGGAGTTTTTTGAGACGGTCTCATGAGGGCATCTGTTTGAGGCTGGTAATCCTCTTTGTGAGGTATTTCTGCGGCCTTTCCAGTGGTTGTAGATGTCTTGTGAGGTACATGCCAAAAGGGGCATTGTACTCTATAATGAGTCTGATGAGTGATGAGTAGAGGGGAACAATGACCTATTTTTTTCTGGATAAGAAACCTTTTGTGATGAGGTGTGCCACATAGAAGGATTTCCTGACTACTGTGGCAAAGTGATTATCAAAGGAGAGACTACTGTCCACCTGTGCCCCAAGGTCTCTTATCAAACTTTCGGTGTTAAGTATACTACTGCCTATGTTGTAGTTCATGGGTACAGAGTTTTTACCAAAGGGAATGACAATGCACTTTTTGGCATTGAGCTTGAGGCCATGGCTTTGACACCAGGCATCTGTCTCAGTGAAGCCCTTTTGTAGGATGTCCACATCGTTGGGAGTTTCAATTATGGCTCCTAGTTTGCAGTCACCTGCGAACTTCATTAGCCAAAGACCTTCTGTGTTAGCCTGTACTTCAGAGAAGTAGATACCAAACAGGAGAGGACCCAGGACTGAACCCTGTGGTACTCCACTTGTCACTGGTCTGAAATCGGATTTGGAGTCTGCTACTTTCAAAGTGTGGGTTCTTTCAGTGAGCCAGTTGGCAACCCATCTTGTGACATAGGGATTTATACCTAGTTTAGTGAGTTCATCTATAATTCCAGAGTGGGGGATGGTGTTGAAAGCCTTGGCAAGATCTAGATAGGCTGTGTGAACCACCTTACCCTTGTCTACGGCTTTGGTGACTGCTTCAAAGAACTCTTTCAGGTTTAGGAGACATGATCTGCCTTTTAAAAACCCAAACTAGGTGGGGTCCAGAGTTTGGAGATTACCAATGTCTTTGTTTATAAGTTCCATGATAATACATTCCATGGCCTTGCAGACCAGGCTCGTCAGGCTAATGGGGTGGTAGTTCCTGGGGTCCATGGTGGCTCCCCCTTGTGGAGTGGGATAACCATCGCTGTGCACCATTCAGCGGGCACAAAGCCTGTGGTGTGGCTATGATTGAACATGGTACTTAGGTGGGGTGTCAGTTCGTTCTGTAGTTCATGTAGAACGCAGCCTGGGATGTGTTCTGGTCCCATGGATGCTGTGTTCTTGGCTTTGGAGAGTGTGTTTTTTTTTCCTGTGCAGCCGCGATTACAGGAACTTTGCATTCTTCTGGTATAGAGATGGGCTCTTTAGGGGGTGAGAGGGGGGGTAAAGTTAGCACTGAACCTATCTGCCAGGATGTTGGCAATATCAGTTGGGCCTGTATATTTAGTGCCATTGTGCTGTAACTCAGAGCAGATCTGAGTGTTGCCATTGAGATTCTTGACATAGGTACAGAATGCTTTGCGGTTGTCTTTAGAATCAGTGGCAATTTTGTTTTCATAATTAGCTTTGGAGGATTTTATCAGGGATCACAGCTTCTTACTGAGGCTGACCAGGGAGCTCCTCCACTCATGGGATTTTACTCTCTTTTGCAACAGTTTCTTCTTTCTGTTGTGCAGTTTGTTTATGACAGGGGACCACCAGATTGGCTTCCTTTTTTTGGAGGATAGCATCTTGGTTCTGTTTGGGATGGCATGATCCATGCACTCGTGTAAGTGCTTATAAAGTGCAATTGTGTAGAATTCAGTAGTTGTAACTGTATTGTCCATCTGCATGGGTGTCATGAAGTTCACCACTTCTGTCTTAAGAAGCATGAAGTTGGCTTTGGAGAAACTTTTTACCGTGGTTTCCTTAATGAGGGGAGGGGGCAGGATGTGGATATCTAGGATAATTAGCTTATGGTCGGATCAGACCAATGAGGCGTTGACTTCAGGTGTGGAACAACAGTCACTCATGTTGGTAATGACTAGATCTAGGATATTGTTGCGCCTGGTGGGGGTGTGGATAAGTTGATCCAGGGCATTGGAGTTTATGAATTCCAGAAAGCTTTGAGCGAAGGAGTTGGTACATGAGTAGTTTTCCCAGTTAATGGTGGGGTATTTGAAATCACCCATTATTAGGGTGTTTGGTTGAACCCTAATATTTTCCAGTACATCAAGAAAAGAGGAGTTGTTGCCTCACAGCAAGAGGTTCTCCCATTCGATTCTCGGCTTGGGTTGGGAGTGCTTTCTGTGTGGAGTCTGCATGTCTTCCCCGCAGTCGAGTGGGCATTCGAAAGACATGCATTGAATGGGCGTGCCTTAGTTGAAGGTTGGGCGTCGGGCTGGCAACTCGACCCCATAGAAAAACAACTGCCAATCATTAGTGTTCCGGAGTTCCGCTGTGGCGACCCCTAACTGGGAAAAGCCGAAAGACAAACAACAACAACATCAAGAAAAGAGGAGTGGGAATCCTGGGGCATGGTAGGGAATCTGTAGCAAGCTACAATTTGGACTGCAGTTTTGCCCAGAGTTAGTTGCACTTGGATAACCTCGGCTGCATTATGCTGAGCAACTAGCCTGGTGATGTGGATATCCTTAATGAATATGGACACACCTCCGCCTTTGGTGTTCCGGTCCAGGTTACATGGCTGAAAAGTGTGGTATGAGTTATAGCCTGGTAGAGCAGGGGTGCTCTCTGGAGCCTTGAACCAGGACTCAGTCACTGCACAGATACTGATGTTCTCAATTTTAAGGAGTGCCTCGAGCATTTTGAGATTTAGACTTCTAGCATCGAGTAGCATCACCCTCAGTTTTTGCTTGCTTGTTCCTGTTACGGTGGTGAATTTGTCATTTGAACCTTGCCTAAAAAAGGCTCTATGGGGGCAGCAAGAACCTTAGCCAGTATCCAGAATCCCAGGGGTGACAGGTGCAGGCCATCTCTGGCAAAGCATCGTGGTCTGTCGACCATGTCATCCCAGGCAGACAGATAATGGATCCATTTAAAATGACACCAGAAGCTTAGCCAATTGTTGAAGTCAATCATTTTGTCCTTGTACTGCGGTATAATTCTGGGTGATGGCAGAATGCTACTCAGGGCTAGGGTCATACCTGCCTGGGCTACAAGATCAGAGAGATCTTCCATGTCTCTTTTCATGTAGTCCAGGTAGGTACGTGTCAGGTCATTCACACCAACATGGACAATGACAGAGTCATATTTGTACTTGTTGTGGAGTGACCTGAGTGCGTGGGTTATGTGGCAGATCCTGGCACCCAACAGGCAGCTGACAGTAACCTTCTCCTTGTTTTGCCTGGTGAGTGGGACATCAGTGTGCCTGACTATAGAGTCACCTATGACTAGTGTGTTAGGTAAGTTGTTTTGCCTTATTGGCTGTGGTTGAGAGGCACAGTGAGTCTGCGGGCTATGTGTCATTTGGGTTGTGTTGGGGGGGTGGAGGTTGCTTGCATTTCTGCTTTGGAGGTCTCTGTTGCTTGAGCAGATTATTACTGAGAGCCTCCGCGAATGTTTTTGTGTTTCTATGTGTGGATTTTGGTGGTGTAGATTTAGTGAGACTAGGTGATGAGTGTGGTGTGGTGCAAGTGTTTACCTTCTCCTCTTGACTGTCAAGTTCAGTCTTGGTTGGAGAGAGCTTTACCTCCAGTTTGGCTAGATAATTGCATCTCTCACAGGTTGTAGTGTTGGGTAGTAGGAGGAGAGGGTTGTCTGTGTACATGAGGCAATTTCTACATTGCCCCAAGATGCCCAGATTCATCAGATAAACAGGAGAGAACACTGGGAGCTGACCCTTGGACATGCCTGAATAAAAAGCTATTTTCCTCTAGATAAGTGAGGAAAGTGAGTACAAGTGAGCTGTTTTTCTCTAAGCAAGTGAGGAAAGTAAGTACCAAAACTGTTTTCCTCTAGGTAACGAGGAAGGTTGAGTGCAGTATTAATTAGTAGGTTATTTAGTGCTTACAAAAAGTTCTGAACAAATGCTGATCACGAATAAGCAAATTCAAGTGCTAAAACTAAGAATCTGTACTTGGACTAAACTAGTTACAGGAAAGGTGGGAAACAAGTGCAAATGCGGGCTTTTAAATCAGAAGGTTGAGAGAGATGGAAAAACTGCCCAAACAGCCAATAACTATAATTTCTGGGCCAGAACCACTCCTTATGTGGTAGATAGGTTACCTAGTGCTTACCACTCCCACTGATAAGCTAGAAGGCTTCCCTGCAACACAGAACGATCGGGGGGCTCAGAATCTTACATACAGTCCTGGATACAGCAAATCTGAATCTGGACTACACTAGTTACAGGAAAGGTAGAAAACAGACTTAGATTTTTTTTTATATATATACAGAAAAGTAGCTAAACAGCAGTAAAAACAATTCAAATGCAGTGCAAGCTAGCACACTTGAGTATGTAGCAATGTAAACCAAATGTAGACCAAACAGTTCAAAAAATGCAATTAAATTAAAAATGACTAAAACAAGTGCAGAAGGAGTCTATTAGGTAGAATGAGGTAAAAAGATGGGACTGGGGGGAGTGTCCCAGATGAAATCTACAGTGGGGGCGGGCAACTGCAAAAGCCTCCAAATTTAAACAAGACAGGAATAGGGAGGGTGGTAGGTGAAAACCAACACCTTCAGCAGAGACCTGAAAAACTATACAGTGAAGCAAAAATAACAATGCACAACTCTGAAGTCAACCAGCAATGATATAATATTAGTCAAGCAACAATTAACAGTACACAACTCTGAAGTGCCAGAAAAATATACTTAGCTCTGTATATCTCCAGATAGTTTGAAGAACACTCTGTCAGGACACAGGAAGGCTCCAACAATGATATGCAGATAAATAGAATGCACAAATAATGGTAAGAACTACTGTCCTTATTAGCATAAAAGCAGAAAACATGCATCAGGAGGGTTGCAATTATATCCTAGGGTACCCAGGATGAATTATTATGTAGCACCACACACCAGTATGCACTTGGTACCAAGTAGGCATGTATCACAGACAAGGTGGATGGCAAAGGTCACAGCAAATGTGGGACATGCCTGCCTAGATAATTCAGGAGGCACTGCAGGATGTCTAGCCAGAGCTGCAACAGACAGTGTCCTCCAGGGGATGACCAACACAAACCAGTACTTGGATAGCAGCTAGACAATGGGGAAACAAGTCACAGTAACAACCATACTCACTGACATTAGAAGTGATAGATGCACATTCATGAAGGGGAGCATTCCTGACCTACCACGACAGAGAAAGGCTGCAGAACTGACATACGTATCTTTATTTTCTTCCAAAACATAACTGACCACTGTGACTCCCCAGTGCTGATGGCCAGTGGTAACTTTCCCACAAAAAAATACTGTCTATTGGCAAATGCACATTATTTGTGGTACAAATGGTACCAAGAGAAACAGCCATCTATTAGCCTTGCTACAGTGCTTAATGTACAACAAAACAGAGCCAGTCTATAAATCAAAGTGGGTAACACTAAAGGACACAGCACAACACCAGAGGCTACAGCTACCACCAAGATATATTTTTCAATGATCTTGGATGTGTCATCAACAGATCTGCCATTGACCCCCCCCCCCCCCCCATACAATATCAAATGGTTTACTTTTGTACTACAGGCAGTTACTTTGGAGGCACATACAAAAAATGAAGCTTGCACTTCTATATGACAGTGACCCAGCCTTTTCTTCACAGGTGCATATATTGGAGACTCTTGCCTTTTTAGAGGAGTCAGAGATTATACCTATATTATCTGAATTAACAGATGAACTTACTGAATGCACCAAACAATTAATAAGCTTTGTGGGCAGACATTATGTAACTCCAGTGAAGTATGGTGACCACACGAGTTGTGAAACATCTTCACCTAACTACTTTCAACACTTCCAGCATTTCACTGACCTGGTTTACTTGAATAAGACCTGAAATCATAACAGGTGGTGGACTGGCCCATGCACCTCTGGGAAGGCATAATACAGAGCTGGCTTAACTGTGTTGATAATCCAAAGGGAATAATACATCACCAATGACAGACGGGAGACCCTGAACCTTGGAATCCCTGCAGCACCCAAACGATGTTGCAATCACAGAAATGAACAACCATCTAAGTGTGCTTTTGCATATTACAAGAGAATATTCCACAATACCTCATTTCCAAGGAACGATCACCCATAGGTATCATTTATGAGTGCCCTTACACCATTGTCACAAAAGCATCAATGCTGTATTTCCTGGCACAATTATTAGGGTGTTTTCCTCAGAGACACAAGGTACAGGGTTTGATTCTCACCTTTGAAGGTAATTGACTAGGTATAAAATGGCCCACAAGGGTAGCTAGCCTAGTACTTACCTATGAATCTACGGACCATTCCCACTTAAACATATGTGCATTGGCTGTTCTAGTTTGTTTCTGTGAACTTATGTTCTTTGTTATAGCTCTGGGTCTGTCTATGCTAACATTCACCTGCGTGCTGTATAGCTCTTCACTGTGTCACTGTCCTGTACCCGTGCCTTTCAATGACTGTCACACATGCACCTGTTGACAAGAAGTTCATCATGCTAGATGACATATGCAACCAGCTGTTTGACCAGCATGTTCGTGAATAAGTTTTCATTGACAAGATCACATAATTCCCTAGAATATGTACTTCCTATCACTCCTCTTAATTTTCAGCAAAACACAAAGCTACTATAATTTTACAGCAACAGAATTTGTAAACTTTATGCCTTATACTAGCTACCAGTGACACTGAGGGCAAAACTGCTGCTACATCAATTGACTTTTAAACTACTCTACAACAAGTACTTCCTGTCTCTGGCAGATGCATTACCTATGAAAACAACCCTGATGTCTTTAGGTCTTTTCACAGGATGTACCTACCCTTCTCAGGTCACCACTTAATTTAATTGCAGGTTAAAAGAATATTTGCTATGACTACACACACATCTTAAAACATGCTTCCTCCAGGTATTATAAACATTACTGAATATGTTAGCTTTGCAGACAAATTTCCAGATCATGTGAAAGAACAACAAAAGTGTTCTTATTTTGGAGACAATGAATGATACTGCTTTCTACTTTCCAAATTATTCTATGAATTCTATACGTTGCTGTAAATATGCTGTGTAAACCTGTATTATTATTATTATAACAAATGAATTGTTACCTTTACTATACTATGTTAAATGTCTTGTTATAAAACTAACAGTTGGTTCATCAAAGCATTCCAATAATGATTAATTATCTTAGACTGTGACACTGTGTGGGATACAGCTGAGATGGTAATAAACAGCAGTCTGTGACTGCACCTAACACAAAAAAGGTCCACTGAGTAAAAGGGCTATTTTCTGAAATGACCAAAAGACAATTGTTAACTAGTTCAATGGTTTTCTCACATTCATATGGTATTTGAGCAGCAGCTAGGGAACTACAATTCAGTCCTGCATATAGAAGCATACTTGCAGCTCCTTCATGTTAGGCAATGCTGCCAGACATTTTCTATGTGACACTAAACTGAAGTCTCATTATATACTCCTCCTTATCACTGCCACATGGCAGCTCTATACCCATTATGTCTGTTCAGCTGAGGCCTACATCAGTCACACTGGGTGTAGAGGCACTCTGTATCCAAAAGCTTCTCAACAACTATGGTGAATCTTAAGTTACAAAACTGGTAGAAAGAAGGGGCTAAAATGTGCAAGGGTAATGTATCCAGATGTCTTTTTTGAAATGAAAAAAAAATAATGAAAACTTTCTCTGCATTCCACATTTCCACAATAAACTTCAGTGGAAACAAATAATTGCTTGCTTTTGTGTACTGCCGCACAGTTTATAGTTATTTAGGTAAAGCTACATGGCAAAGCAGAATTCTTCTAAGAGAGTTTCCATTAAATACTAATGTTTGCCATAAGTATTTATATTTCTGAAGCAGGATAAAGTTATTTGAGGCATTTTAATGTCCCTAACCCAGCCACTGGGGATGCACAAACCAGTGCATTTCTTTGTGCCAGTCCCAAGCCCGGATAAATGGGGAGGGTTGCGTCAGGAAGGGCATCCAGCGTAAAACTTGGCCAACTCATTCATGCAGACACCAGTATATATTTACATACCAGATCGGTTGAGGCCCGGGTTAACAACGACCGCAACCAGTACTCTTAGCCAACAGAGTGCTGGCAGAAATTGGGCTACTGTTGGCCAAAGGAGGAGAGGAGGTGGAAGGCATGGCCGAAGGCAGGAAGAGATGATAAAGGCTAGGACTGTGGTAGTGAGGGTCAGAACTTTGAATGTTGGCAGTATGACTGGTATAGGGAGAGAGCTAGCCGATATGAAGGACAGAAGGAAGGTAGGTATACTGTGTGTGCAAGAGACCAGATGGAAGGGGAGTTAGGCTAGGTGTATCGGAGGTGAGTTCAAATTGTTTTATCATGGTGTGGATGGGAGGAGAAATGGCATAGATGTTATCCTGAAGGAACAGTATGCTAAGAGTGCTTTGGAGGTGAAAAGAGTGTCGGATTGAGTGATGTTTATGAAGCTGGAAATTGATGGTGTAATGATGAATGTTGTTAGTTCATATGCTCCACAAGTTAGGTGTGCGATGGACGAGAAAGAAAAATTTTGGAGTGAGTTGGATGAAGTGGTGATGACTGTACACAAGGGTGAGAGCGTGGTGATTGGAGCAGATTTCAATGGGCATGTTGTTGAAGGGAACAGAGGAGATGGGGAAGTGATGGGTAGATATGGTGTTAAACAAAGGAATGCAGAAGGTCAGATGGTAGTGGATTTTGTGAAAAGGATGGACACGGCTGTGGTGAATACATATTTTAACAAGAGGGAGGAGCACAGGGTGACATACAAGAGTGGAGGAAGATGCACACAGGTGGATTATATCTTATGTAGGAGGGCCAATTTGAAGGAGATTGGAGACTGTAAAGTGGTGACCGGGGAAAGAGTAGTTAGGCAGCATAGGATGGTGGTTTGTAAGATGACGTTGGTGATCAAGAAGAGGAGGAGGAGTGTGAGGGCAGCACCAAGAATCAAATGGTGGAAATTGAAAAAGGGTAATTGTGAGGTGGAGTTCAGGGAAGAGTTAAGACAGGCATTGGGTGGCAGTGAAGAGTTACTAAATAGCTGGGTAACTACAGCAGAGCTAGTAAGGGAGACAGCTAGAAAGGTGCTTGGTATGACATCTGGACAGAGGAAGGACGACAAGGAGACATGGTGGTGAAATGAGGAAGTACAGGAGAGTATACAGAGAAAGAGGTTGGCAAAGAAGTGGGATTGTCAGAGAGATGAAGAAAGTAGACAGGAGTATAAGGAGATGAGGTGCATGGCAAAGAGAGAGGTGGTGAAGGCTAAGGATAAGGCATATGAAGTGTTGTATGAAAGGTTGGACACTAAGAAGGGAGAAAAGGACATGTACCGATTGGCTAGACAGAGGGACCGAGCTAGGAAAGATGTGCAGCAGGTAAAGGTGATAAAGGATAATGAGGGAAACATACTTGCAAGTGAGGAGAGTATGTTGAGCAGATAGAAAGAGTACTTTGAGGGGTTGATGAATGAAGAGAATGAGAGGGAGAGAAGGTTGGATGATGTGGGGATAGTGAATCATGAAGTGCAATGAATTAGCAAGGAGGAAGTAAAGATAGAAGCATGGAGGTGTTTAGGTGAAATGGCAGTGGAGTTTTTAACCAGATTGTTTAATGAAATTTTTGAAAGTGAGAGGATGCCTGAGGAATGCAGAAAAAGTGTTTTGGTACCGATTTTTAAGAATAAAGGTGATGTGCAGAGCTGTAGTAACTACAGAGGGATTACATTGATCAGTCACAGCATGACGTTATGGGAAAGAGTAGTGGAAGCTAGGTTAAGAAGGGATTAGTGATCAGCAGTATGGTTTCATGCCGGGAAAGAGTACTACAGATGCAATGTTTGCTCTGAGAGTGTTGATGGAGAAGTACAGAGAAGGTCAGAAGGAGTTGCATTGCATTTTTGTAGACTTAGAGAAAGCGGTAATCTCCCAGTGAAGTACCTCGCGGGCGGTACTGCGCAGCTTTGGGCGTGTCCACAGTGACTGGCAGGTCGTCGTACATCTGATTAACATATGTTACAAAAACACGTTATTCATCAGTGACTGCGGGATGCATCGTCGGTAACTCAAGAAATTTAAAACAAGTTAGTCCCAAGGTAGTTCCAACGCCCTAGTATACCACAAATAATAGCACATTCACAGTTCTACATTAACTATACACCTAGCACATTTAGTTATATGTTTAACACATTATTAACATTATTATTCCGCTATAAATGGATGGATGCCATTGCAAACCTCTTTGTTAATTTCACTTATAAAAGAGTACCAGGATTCGCATGAGCAGGAACTGGGTGGCCTTACAAGTGCTTGAAATGTCAACAGGACTAGAAAAAACAACTGTATCAGCTAATTTGCTTATATTACATGTTTTACTCAATAGACTACATTTGCAAGGTTATTCCTGATTGTATCATGTGCATTTTTTGTAGATTTTTCAATGTTTTTCCTTGAGTATAGTGACCGGTGCAATACGTTCTTAGTGTGCATTTGTTTCCAATGATTTTCCGTGTTTTCCGTGAGTTAGCGCTAGGGTGTAATGAATTTCATGTGTAATACTTCACTGTGTTTTCGCTGATTTTCTTATATGAAAAGTTTATAATGAACACACTACATTTGCAATGTTATTCCTTATATCAACGTGTGCTTTTTCTGTACATTTGCAATGTTTTTCCTTAATTGATTGGCACATTTGAGTGACAGTGAGCGCTGAAATTTTGGCACATACAGATTTGATGCAGTGAAGCCATATTGTTATGTTATGTTTTACGTTCTTGCAGTAAAATGTAGATAGAGCATCTATGATTTCTCGGTTCCAACTGTATATTTTACAGACACATAACTGAACAAATGTTTAAGCGCTGAAACAACAACGGCTGTCCGTTTTGATGGTGCAATAACCTGTAAAGTGATGGTGCAATAACTTGTTTCTGAAATGGAGATTTTAACTTCTGCTGTCTGTTTTGATGGTGCAATAACCTGTAGCTGTTGATTGATTTACCAAAATTAAAGGAATGTTTTTTTCAAGAATTATATTAAATAAACTGCGTTTATTTCAAATACAATTGAATCGTTCCATTGTGCAGCGTTCGAAATAAATGTGACAGCAGACAGCTGTCAGGGTTACTAGGAGGCGGGCTTTGCTACTGTGTTTTTCAACAATTACATGACATTGTGAGTCTAGGAGGCGTGTCCGGGGCGGGCTTTGCTACTGCGCATCCTGCGAGGTACTTCACTGGGAGATTACCGAGAAAGCATATGACAGGGTGCCTAGAGAGGAGTTGTGGTATTGTATGAGGAAGTTGGGAGTGTCAGAGAAGTATGTAAGAGTGGTACAGGATATATACAAGGGTAATGTGACAGCGGTGAGGTCTGCAGTGGGAGTGACGGATACATTTAAGGTGGAGGTGGGATTACATCAAAGATCAGCTCTGAGCCCTTTCTTATTTGCAATGGTGATGGACAGGTTGACAGACGAGATCAGACAGGAGTCCCCTTGGACTATGATGTTTGCAGAGGACATAGTGATCTGTAGTGAGAGTAGGGAACAGGTGGAGGAGACCCTGGAGAGGTGGAGATATGCTCTAGAGAGAAGAAGAATGAAGGTCAGCAGGACTAAGGCAGAATATATGTGTGAATGAGAGGGAGGATACAGGAATGGTGAGGATGCAAGGAGTAGAGGTGGTGAAGGTGAATGAGTTTTAATACTTGAGATCAATAGTTCAGAGTAATGGTGAGTGTGGAAGAGAGGTGAAGAAGAGAGTGCAGGCAGGGTGGAGAAGAGTGTCAGGAGTGATTTGTGACAGACGAGTACCAGTAAGAGTGAAAGGGAAGGTCTACAAGAGGGTAGTGAGACCAGCTATGTTATATGGGTTGGAGACAGTGGCATTGACAAAAAGGCAGGAGTTAGAGCTGGATGTGGCAGAGTTAAAGATGTTAAGATTTGCACTTGGTGTGACGAGGGTGGACAGGATTAGGAATAAGTATATTAGAGGGTCAGCCCAGGTTGGAAGGTTTGGAGACAAAGCCAGAGAGGCAAGATTACATTGGTTTGGACATGTGCTGAGGAGGGATGCTGAGTATATTGGGAAAAAGATGCTAAGGATGAAGCTACCAGGTAACAGGAAAAGAGGAAGGCGTAAGATAAGTTTTATGGATGTGGTGAGAGAGGACATGCAGGTGGTTGGTGTGACACAGCAAGATGCAGAGGACAGGAAAAAATGGAAACAGATGATCCGCTGTGGCAACCCCTAACGGGAACAGCCGTAAGAAGATGATGATGAGGCATTTTAATGTCCCTGTTTCACATCATTTGCCATACTTAAAACTGATATGTATTTCTGATTATTTTGCATAACAAATATTTAATAATAATGCCAGACCACACTCAGTTGTTGATTGCAGCACCTTATACACGGAACTGTGCCATATGTACAACAGTAAGGAAACGATCATGTCCGAGGGATCAAAGCATGTCATCCAGAACATGGATCATACCTTCAGCAGAGCTTGTTTGCTGTACCTTCTCGGATCACATAAAGATGACATTTATCCTGGCCTGAGGCATAGCTGGTAGTTATGTTATCATCTGATCTGTGAGAAGCCCAGCTACAGTTGTTCACTGCTGGGATTTCTTTTTCCTGTATCCGTAGTCTGGCATGAATAATAAAATCTGTAGTTGCCGCCGAGCTTTGAAGAACATGTGCTTGTGCTGACACATGTCATAATATAACTTGCTAGGATAAGATTGCAGACCTGGGCCTTGCACTTCCCATTTTGATTAACATCCACAAGTTATAAATTTTCCTGACTTAAAAGAAATCACATCAACTCCAGGGGTAGAAAAGCTGTCAAAACATAGGATGAAAGCAAGAAGTTAATAAGCACCTGTTGCAGAATGGCTTCTTATAAATCAGCTGTTGTGGAATACATATATTAAAACTGATTTACAGGTCCTCAAGTGGGTGACTACTTGGAAACATCCCAAGAAGTGAGGTAAGAGTCGGAATAAGGACTTAAACTAAAGGTCCTGAAACCCCAAGTCCTAAACACTACGGTGCAAGAACAGGCTCAAATGGTGGTTCTACTGTCTTACCAATAATGCCTGGTAATGGTGTGAATGTGCTTACCTAAACTATCCTACTAGAAAGCCATATTACACTCACCGATGTGCAACCATAATGACACACAGTGACAGGTAAGCAGCTGGTGTAAGTACATAGTGCAAGTATCCTTATAGTGCAGTGACTTGTGTAAACAGCATTAATGTAAAAGCACACGTCAGTAGTTATTAAAATGTATTAGTGCTAGCGTCTTTGTATAGAATACTGTGACATGCATAAATAACTTTTGTTTAAAAGCAAAACTACAGTAGTTATTTAACCGCATTAGTGCTAGAAACCTTGTACAGAATGCAGTGCTTTGTTTGTAACATTCCTGTAAAAAAATATTATAATAGTTATTGAATTGTAAATGTTGGCTACAATGTAACAACTGTAAATGTTGGTTTGAGAAGAATGTCAGAAAATAACCTGACTACAAATGTTGCTTTGCAAGTAGTCACTGGCATCTTGTTTTAAAAACCTGTTAATGCCTCTTGATGTGGGCCATGGCTGAAAATGGTCTTTGGACCAGTTCACTTACCTTGCTAGCAAATGTAACTAAAATAAAAAAAATAAAATAGAAATAAAAGAATTACTAACCATGTGGCTGTACCACAAATGTCCTCAAGGTCATGGTCTTTAACCAGGCAATGGAAGCAGCTGTGGCCATAGCAGAGTGGACTTTGATATTATGATGGCAAAACTCTATGCAATTAGCAATTCTTTTGGAAACAGTTGGCTTCATCAAAGCCAGCTCCTCTTTACCACAATAAAGGAAACAATGAATGGGTCTGCCTTCCTAAACTTGTATAGGTAGCGCATATCAAGAGCCTGAAGGACTCTTTCTTACCTGGATTCTGAAAATGGAAAGAAAACTGTAAGTTGAATAGACTGGTTTATGGACAATTTTGAAGCTACATTACATCTGGGTGATGCCTCCAGGTGCATCTGCAGCTAACTCCTACTGACGTCTCTAGGCGTCAAGTATTGTTTGTCCATATTTGCATCAATAATTCCAAAACCATGCTATGTACAAGATTTTAAAACATTTCATCTTAAAGCTTGCACAATGGCAAACTTAACTGCATTAATACTGGACCTCTGTCTAGTGCAACTAAACAGATATTAACTGTTGTTTTTTTATGATATGAATTTCTATTTCTATAGATATAATTTTCACATTTTTCTAAATATCCCAATGACCAAGTAACATAGACACAACTTCTTAGCCGCATATGAAAGCTCTCAGCTAAATGAATAAAATGCTGCTGACAGTATGTCTGTAACTTGAATGGTTGTTGACATATTATAAGTTGTAAACAAAATATTAAAAGTGTAACAGTTACTGTGTTTACTGTGACTTATAAAATGCGGTTTAAGACTTAGAATTTAAGAATACTACCACTATCAAATAGTCGGTGCTGAAGAGTTTGCCATCCACACTTCTTTCATAACCTCTATGGTTCCAGGAATATGAACATTTGTTTGAAATGGGAAGACATAATTTGATTCTGTGAAAAGGCCCATTGGAAGTTACAGTGCAAATTTTTTGAGCTTCTTTGGAGTGAATGAGTTAAGGAGAAATCTGGTTTACTTCTAAGAGAAACACAATTCTTGTAAAAGACCATACACTTTCCAAACAAACAAGGACCTGAGACTTAAGACTCAACAGGCAAAGGCAATAGCCCCCAAAACAGTGTCTTCCAAGAGATGAACTTAACAGACTAAGTACCCAATTTCAGCAGTGGATGTAAATGAAAGTAAAGATGGTGACTGTCTAGGTACCCAAGAGGCAAAGAAGTGTCTGGTCTGGGTCTGGAGATGAAACAAACCAGCCAAATACTCAACCAGATTAAAAGGCATTTTTGCAGAGACAAGCCCCACAAAACCTCACCATATTTGAGATTTTGCACTCCCCCTCCCAAGTCTGGTAACTAAATTTAATAACTCCATGACTGCAAAACTGTAGAGAAAAGATAAAACTAAAAAAACTTATAAATCACAGCCAGCTCACTAATGCCCCCTGCACCACCACGTTGTAAGCTTTGCCCCCACTCCTCCTACTTACAGTCAGCACACTAATGTCCCTGCACCCTCATGCTGGAAGATTTGCCCCCACTCCTCCTACTTACAGCCAGCACATTAATGCCCCTGTAACCCCATGCTGAAAGCTTTGCCTCCACTCCTCCTACTTACAGTCAGCACACTAATACCCTTGCAGTCCCATGTTGGAAGCTTTGCCCCCACTCCTTCTACTGCAAACCCATGCTGGAAGCTTTGCCTCCACTCCTCTTACTTACAGTCAGAATGCTAATGCCCCTGCACCCCCATGCTGGAAGCTTTGCACCCACTCCAACTTACCTAAAAATACTAACTCTACATCGAACAACTATGGAGAAAATTGAAAATCCCAAAAACACAGAAATCACTGCCAGTAGACTAATAAAAATGGTGTTGCCAATGATTTTCACTGCAAAACTGGGACATAAAAGTTTATACTCATGGAAATGCATTTGACTTGCAATATTATCCACTTAACTCTCAAACAAGGGTAGATAGACCATCTGGGTTTCCACACACTTCTGCTTCCTCTTGTAGACAGACTGTCAAAGCCATGACATCCTGGTTCTGATCTGTCAGGAGGAACTATGCCCTCTACTAGAATCTCCAATACCCTCAACAGTTCCTGAAGACACTACAGATTGGCACAAGCTTTAATAGCTGAGTCACATGATCTCACACCAAAGTGGCCAACTACAGCATGTTCTTTACATGGTGTCTTCTCACATACCATGCTTTGGCTACCCAGGATGCCATAAACTGAGTTAGGTTTTTTGGACAGTCTCACAATTAATAGACAAAATACAGCTTATTATTTTTGTAAGCAATGGATTTATTTTTTAGTGTGTTTCGCTTATGCAGCTTGAAATCTTTGGTGCAGGAATCTATAGCAGCTATGTAAGGGAACAAAATACAAAAATGCAGGAAGAAGTGGCAATCACTCTGACTCAGTTCCATCTACATTCCCCTCAAATTAGCACCACACTCTCTCCAGCAAATCTCTTTTTGTACCCATTCTAGCTGTTTGCCCTGCATCCACCAGTAATTACTGATCCTTTAACACCTTTCCAGAATTCCTATCCACACATACATACACTCACTCACTGATATCTTTCTACACCTGACAACAACACAATCCTTTTTCCCACTACAAAACAGAAGGACTAGGAATATTAATTTTCCTCTTCTCCCTCTTCCTGTTGACAACTGTTGTGGCTTCACTATTGCTATTATTCACCTTGGCAGTGTAGACTCTCCTGTTTACTCTCATTGGCTGTTTTTTTTTTCATGCTCAACAGTAATATCAACCAGCAAAATTCTTACTGCTACTTACCTCTTATATCTTAGCAAGAGAACTGTTGTGTACACAAATTTTATTTGAAGAAGCATTTAAATGTTGCTGAATACACTGTAAAAAAGGATACACAGCTTGTACAATTAAAGTTTTGCTAACAGTATACTATTAGGAATAAATGGGAGATTTATTATACACATCAGAACAGAAGTGAGTGAGTCAGGATCTCAGGTACACTGACGATGGCCCAGCATATCTAAAATTGGAGGCTGATAATATAGCAAAGGACATAATTTACAGCAATATGAAGAATTTGGGTTCAAACAAAAGTTGCAAAATAGGAGAGGGAAGTTAGCACTTTAACAAGTAGAATCAATGCTGTCTCATCTGTAAAACTAAGGTAAAGATCATTGTGGAATAAATATATAAGGATATGAGTAACTATAGAATCTCGACCCAACCCAGTCTGGATATGTCAAGGTCAGGTCTTGCCTATTAAGCTGTTCACATTCTTTGAAAAACTTACTGAAGCAATGGATAAGGGCAAAACAGTGCATGCCACATATCTATTTCTTGCATAATCATTAGATATAATCCCACAATGAGATATCATAGAGAACATCTCCCAGCTAAATGTCAATCACTATGTAACACACTGGATAACAAACTGGCTCACAAATAGCACCCTGGAAGTTACTGTGGGCAGCTATACCTCTTCCAAGAGACCTGCCACTAGGGGTAAACTCCAGTGGTGAGTCCTTGGGCCACTCCTCTTTGGCATCTACTTCTCAGAGGTAAAACTAATGTTAAATGTTTATGGCTGAGCAAGTCTGTAGATTACTGCAAACTTGATGCCATCATGAATTCCACAGAGAACACCAAGATCCTCCAAAACAGATTGTCCCAAACAAATTGATTTGTCAAAACCATGGAGTAAAACAAAGCCAAGAAGTGTATAACTGTATTCTTTGACTGCCCTTGTAACTATCAGACTGACAACACATCCCTCAAAACTGATCCTGCAGTTAGGAATCTGGGATCTATGTCAACAATTAACCATCCTTTGATCATCGTGTATCCACTACTGTAAGGAAGTCCTTTTTCATTGTACAGCTTATATCTAAAGGTATTGCAGATCCACTGATGTATTTGTTCTACTGTATTCGGCCATTATTAGGCTGATCATTGAGTATAATGCCCCTTTTGGTATGTACCTGTCTAAGCACTTGTTACAACAGGAACAAACACTGTGCTTTCACACAAAAAAAAAGAAATCAAGGATCTGAACTGTAAAAACTATGCAGGCCATCTCAAAGCCTCAACTATTTTCTCAGAATCATACATACTATGGACAGGCAACTTCTTCCTTGCATACAGAGCTTCAACAGACCCCATTCAAGGGATCTCAGTCACTTTTGAAAAAGAAATCAAACATATTGGATGGATAGGTATATAACAGAGAATTCTTCTGTGGAACTGTCTTCCACTTCACACAAAGTAAAATTCTTGTCTTACTAAATTCAGTAATAACCTAGGATGGGAAACCGTGGGGGCAGGACCAAGATGGCTAACTGACAGCAGCAACTGGTGAAAGCTCTGTGACTGAATTTTTTTCTCTGACAGAAAATATAATCAAAAACTTAAAATTTTGAGATATTTGTTAGCTAATTTTATTCATTAATACTCACAGAAAGAGTTTATAGTTTGGAGTCCTTCAAAAGCTATAATTTTCCTGTCAGACTTTCAGCTGCTTAGTTAAGAGAAAAAAGACTTCAACATTAGCCACCCAAGAAATGATACTCGGGATACTTGTGTTAGAAAAAAAATCCAGTCACTAATATCTAGTGTGTAGGATGTATTGCTTAAAATGGACAAATCGGATATCAAAATAAAAAGTTTCAAAGAAGAGTCCAGAAAGAAGATGGAACACGTAAAATTCTTATAAAACAACAAAGTGCACAAATCAGCAGAATGGAAGAAGCTTTAATTAATCATGAAGGGAGAAAATAAATGGAGGTGTCTCAGACTCAATTTCCTTTAAAACAAAATAACTTGCTCACAGATAAAGTTGACGGTTTAGAAAATAGTCTGAGGTAAAATAACATTAGAATTTATGGTATACTTGAAAAGTATCACAGAAACAGTATAATAAACTTCTTAACAACCTGGCTACATAAAACATTAAATCTAACCAAAACTTTATTGTTTGGAAATAAAAGGGCATATAGATTCCTGAGAGCATCTTCGAAGAAGGAAAAACCACCACCATATTCAATTATAGTTAAGTTTATGTCCAGTTTAAAAAAAGATCAAATACTAAAAACAGCATGGCCCAGCCCACCTATTAAAATAGGTGAATATATAGTCAGATTTCACAATGATTATTCCAGTAAAGTAAGGTGTAAAAGAAAATCTTGCTTACCACTAATTAAGAAACTTAAAAAGAAAAATATTAAAGCCACTTTGGTGTTTACTGCAAAGATCAAATTATTTGTTTCTGAAGGAACTAAATATCTGATGCACTGGAGGAGGCATACATTTTTGTTAACAAAATAAAATTCTTTATAATACCGAATAAATGGATTGGAAGAGTATAGCCCTCAAGAGACAGAGTAAGCTGAATTCATGGAAAACTGATTCTAAAATTGAACAGCTTTAAAACAAGTGACTTTTACTCTCTGACTGCAGGACTTTTATTTTCTGAAACAATAGATTTACCCTTTAAGTAAAAAAATTTGTATTGGACTTTAAGCTACAAAACATATGTAAGTATGTATTTATATTTTAAGCTGAAACATTTTTCATGATAAGGAATATAAATAGTTAGTTTTACTGTTTTATTATATTTACAGTGAAAAACATAAAATTTTTCATTTAACTAAACTTAAGGGAATTTCTAAATATTAAACAAATACTTCTTGTTAGAGAATGTCATTAAATTATAAGCAATAGAAATGGTAAGAGGAAAACTGTTGCAAACTCGGATAAACTAGTGTGCGTATAAGCAAACCAAAGCATCAACAAGTAATGAAAAGTGCTCACACTGGAAGCACGGAGGATCAATACACAATAATAAATACTTTTATTATGGTAAGTGCTTTCACAATAATACAAACAATCACTTCGTCACACCAAAACTAAGTACTGAACATACAGTTTAAATAAACTGTCCTAGCCAATCTGCAACAGTCATAAGAGCATGCCCACCCATAACATCAGGCAAAAAAAAATAAAACAAAATCAGTATATGAAAACTTAAACCAAAATATACATAATTAGTAAAAAAACATACATTTATAAAAATTACATATACACTGTAACCTACGTGATTTCAAAACAAGTTTCAAGGAGACATGCTCGTTAACCTCTTATTAGAACACATTTTCAAAATCCATTCAAGTTCAATTTTCAGTCCTATTCCTAATATCTCCTAACCTAAGACTCATATGAACTCTATCTATGACACAAAACTTAAACTCATGGGAGGCCCCCTTCTCAACTACATGTTTCACAATGGCATTACACATACACTGTATGTTAATACAATAAATATGTTCCCTAATGTGTTCCCTCAACCTCCAATTGCTCTTTCCAACATAGAATGATGAGTAGGAGATACAATAAGCCAGATATATAACATCCTTGGTATTACAATCAGCCCTAATACTAAAACTAAATCTAATACCCGCATCCGGGTTAACAAAGCTACTGCTACTATTTATATATGTACAGTATCGACAGATATGATAAGGAAAAATGCCAGGGGTCACTCCCACTAATCTAGGTTCCCTAATTTTATCTGGGTAATATAGCATCCTCTTCAGGTTCATCTTATTCTTAAAAGCAAATGTCGGATGTTCCCCTACTGTACCCTTAATCTTATCATCTGTAAGTAATATAGGCCAGTGCTTCCTAATAATGTTGGTAACAATACCAATATCACTGCTATACTGAAGTGAGAAGGTAAACCCTTGCTTCTTCCTAGCAGTAGTATTACTCGCACATGTACTAGCAACCCTTGAAAAATATGGTCTAGCATGCGTGGACCTCAACTGGGTACTTAACATTAAACCCTGCTCCACCTCTTTCCTTCTATACCCTTGATTCATAAAGAGTATACATCCCCAGCATGTTTTTTTCCAATATAGTGAAGGGTCAAGGTATGCAAGCCTCTAGATTGAAAGTGAGTGAGGAAGGTTTTGGTAATGAAATGGTTACCCTCAAGCATCACTTTATGAAATGAAAGTATAGAAAGAAAGAAGTGGAGCAGGGTTTAATGTTAAGTACCCAGGTGAGTTCCACGTGTGCTAGACCATATTTTTTAAGGGCCACTAGTACATGTGCGAGTGATACTACTACTCAGAGTTCTGAGGAAGTCCTGGGTTGGACGAAAGCACTCAACTTGTATTTTAATAAATGGACCATATACCATTCTTTGACTGAACACCATGGAGATCTTGTTTACATATCCTCTGTCTACACGAATAGCACACCAGGTTTGGTTCTCTAGCTGAAACAGTCAAATAATTCTGTTTTTGCAAGAAAAGCCTGTGAACCTTTCTAAATTCCTTTGATGCTTATACTTAATGGTGCTGATAAGAAAAGGTGGAATGTGAAACTAACAGAAGACCAACATACAGGATCAAATATAACCCTTGACAATCGTGTTTCATGTAATATACTGACAAAGAAAAATGCAAAGTGCCAAGCAGTGTCCCATACAGCACCTGGGTTTTAATGTTTAAAGTAAATTACAACATCCATAAAAGCAGTAGCTGGATATCATAAGATCACAGCAGAGTCCAGTAGGAACCTCTGTTAAGAAAGGTTAAGACCACATTACAGCTTAATTTACAAGTAAGAAAAATGCTGCCATACAAGAAGGCAATGTATCAACAGCTGAGGCAGAAACCTACAGTCTGCAAGCATGTTATGAGAAAAAAAAATAAACAGGTGCCGGGCTTATATTGAGTACGAAACTGATCATCACTCTTAATGTGCAAACATAGTAATGTAAAAACCACCAAATTCACGAAAACCAGAATAAACTTCAGAACAAAACCGTGAAAAAAAGACAAAATGGTGACTGTCCACACAGATAAAAAGTTAAGTGCTTTCTTTCGTTTTAATCACAATGAACTTCTTCAGAACTGACCAGTAAATCAATTAGTCAAGTTTAAATACAAAAGCACGTAGCACATACAAATGTGTACCTACTGTAAAAATACTTGTCAAACTATTTAATAATATAGTCTGTTATTTTGCTTTTTGTATACATGTCAAGTGTTATATTTCACATTTGATAGTTTTGCCTTTAATGAAAATGGTATGTATTAATGAACAATTAGGTGAATGGACATTTGATTGGTTTATTATTTAATCAAATTTTGTATTTAAAATTGACTAATTGGTTTACTGGTCAGTTCTGAAGAAGTTTGTTGTGATTAAAATGAAAGAAAGCGCTTAACTTTTTATCCGTGTGGTCAGTCATCATTTTGTCTTTTTTTCATGGTTTTGTTCTGAAGTTTAATGTGCAAACAATAAAGGTTTCCCAGGGATTTTGCTTTTCTATCTATATATCTATATATACACACACAGACACAAACAAATGTATATACATATGTTCATACACACCTAACACACACACACACACATATATATATATATGTATATATATATATATATATATATATATATATATATATATATATATATATATATATATATATATATGTGTGTGTATATATATATATATATATATATATACACACACACACACACACACACACACACACACACACACACACACACACACACACACACACACACACACACACACACACTCACACACAAGTAAGAGCCACCCATGTTGGAGGAGAACTTTCTTTAGAAATTTTTCTACCCATAATTGTTAGTTGTGGTTGACTATCTGCAACGCTCTGTAATCAACTGATGACAAACAGTTACACTTTCATTAAGAAGACAAAACAAACATTAACAACTTGACGAAATGTAAAAGCTCACAGAGAAAACAGAAAACTAAGAAGAAACAGACATATAAAAATGGGTTGAAAAGCTAAAGTTAACTGGGGTAAGCAAGGGATTTTGCAGATCAAGGCAAAAGAATGAAGAATGCTGGTAATGATAACAACAACCTGAAGAAAGAAGCAGTAACAAAGGAGAAGACCTAACAGCATACTTCCTATGCACATCAGAGCAGGGAAGTGCAGGCTAGCATTAAAAAAAAGCTGTCAACTAGGACTGGACAAAAAGAAGTAGGGGGGTGGAAAGCTGGAGTAAGCACAACAGAAAATCAGCATATGAGAGCAAAATTCAACAGCATATTCTAAACGTTAATAGAGACAGTATCAGTATAAATACCAGTGTCATTATAAAAAGGAAAGGATATAGAAATACACCCAACAAGAGCAGCAAGCTTCCATCCCTTGTAGCAACTGCTGGTAGAAAACAGTAACTACGCCAACCAGCCTATATAAATACTCAAAGAGAGACCACTGAGCCCGTAATTTTTTTTCATGAACTTTTCAAAAAGAATACTAGCAGAAAACAGGTCAAGTGAACAATGGTGTGCCATACAGCAAACGAGATTGAATGACCAACAATGGGTAATGACAGCATGATGAGTACCTGACAGCATGCAAAGGGAACAGAGGGAGATGAATGGACACTTCTGGGATACAAAAGCCGGCATTAATGTCAGGCAGGAAAAGTATTTCTGCAGTGAATGTGCAACACGGGAGGCAAAGAAAAGACTTTCAGTATATTAGAATCATTAAGCAGAGCAATTAGACGGGAAAGGGCAATGACCATCAGGTAGTGCAACACCTGTCTTGTTCTTTCTCTAAGGTGGGCTGACCTTGTGACATCCACAGTTCACAATCATGTGACTATTTTCATGAAATGAACAACAAAGCATGAGAAGGTATGAAAAAATGACACCTCAGGCTGTTATGCTTAGTCAGGCTGATACTCAAGCAAAGGTAAGTGACTGTAATCCATTAACTCTAAGGAGGTTTTTCAATGGTTAATTAAGGCATTGTGTAGAGGGCCTTCAAATGAATCATAAAGTGTTGTTCAGGGGAATCTTCAGCATCCTTTAGGACAGTATCTAGAACGATATACAGGGCACATCCTTTTTTCAAGATTATGTTAGAAAGAGTAATAATCCAGCTTTTGATTATACACTGTACAGTTCAATAAAAGTTTTCTATAAAATGCAGACTATCCCATCACTTCAATAAATACAACATCACTTCAGTAACTACACTCTCTCTTACATATTCCATTGGTAGTCGACATTATAATTCCCAAATCACTCTCAGATATTCTTCATAAAGACATTGTCAGTAAAATGCACTGATGGTATTTATTTTACTCGGACAGAAGTACATCTTCCATAAGGTTTTATTCTATCACCTCATACCACTACAGTTGGATGTGAAAATGTCTACCACATCTGAGTATCTTTGATACTTTACATATGCTCAAGTACATTTTAGATGTGCACTGTGTCTGAAGTATAAAAAAATTTATTTGTGACTGCATTTTGCTGTTAGATGTGCACTTACTGGTGGTCCAGTTAGTCCGGGAAGCCCATCTTTCCCATTCGCACCTGGTAGGCCAGGCTGCCCGGGTGTCCCGGTGTTGTTGATTCCAAACTTTCCTGGTAATCCTGGCAATCCTGGTACTCCAGGGGGACCAGGAAGTCCTGGTACACCAGGCAATCCTGGAGGACCCTGTAAAATAAGAGCAGAACATTTAGATACAGCATCAGCACAACACTAATTATAAATTTTACGTTAAGACTGTTTCTTTGTGCATTATACTTATCTATCTCATTAAAACAAAGATGTAAAAATAAGGCAAATATCTCCACACTATTTGCCAAATCCAATGCATATGGAGAAAAGTGAGACCTTAAGGCATCATAATATATCCCAAAATTGCCTGCTTCTTTCCTTGCCAGCAGCACAGGCCAAACCCAGAGTTACAGTTTTAAAGTTCTTAAATGGCAATTTCCTACAGATTTTTTTTTCCTCTCATGAGAGATTAGCAAAATCTAATGAAGAGATGAACCAGCAAAATATCATTGTAAGGGGTCCTGTACTGCCATGGATATCACTGTTACAGATACTATGATACAATTATCTGAAGCACTCTGTGTGTGCACTCACGCATGCGCGCGGTATGCACACGCGTATATACCTGCTTGTTTGTACCGAGTTGAACTGAGGTGGGTTACCAGCCACAACTCTCAGATGAGATACCAAATGAATAAAGGCTTTTGTGCTTCCCAAAAAACATAAGTTCCCTGTTTTTTTTTTTTTGCTTATTTATATTATTTACTGCACTTTTTTACTGCCTGCCACCTACTTTAATACCATATAAACGTAAAAATATGCGAGCACTAGACCACGACAATAAATAACTTTAATAAACTATAACAAACAATAATGCTGAGCGCTTTCACAGTCAAACTGCTACATTAGACAATATTCACTACAGAGCTCCACCCATATATACATCATGGTTAACCCTAAATGCAATTAAAGACAATTAAAATTTAAAGAACCAACATATAGTTTCAAAAAGCCATCTAAAAACTATATATAGAACATAAACTTTCCTATGAAATATATACATATAAGGACTTAAATTATACCACAGGTATACTATTTTATATAAAATTCATCAATAGAATAAAAATATATATTAAAAATAAATATAAAAACATTTGATTAATGTAACAGTCTATTAACCAAGACCGGTTGAATGGATACCTTATCATTAAGGCCTTTGCCCATATTTGCCTCATCCTGATGATCCACTGAAGTTCCCTATTCTCAACTCTGTTTCTGATGGCCCCCCTCCTCATATTAGATGTTACCTTTTCAATGGCCATAAATCTAAATTCATGTCCCATACCCATTGCCATGATGTGTCGTGATAGTGCATTAGTATCAATGTGTCTGGATATGTCATAAAGATGTTCCCTAATCCTATCTCGCAGTCTGCGTGTGGTCATTCCTATATAAAATGAAGAGCATTTTATACAGTAACTTAAATATACCAAATTGGTACAATTACAGTCTGCTCTCAAACGAAAATTCAACTGTTTGCCTGTATCTGGATGGGAAAATCTACCCGAGCCATCCAGATATTGACAAAAATTACATTGATTACAGGCAAATTATTTACAGCTGTAGCACATTAGTGTAGTCCTCATCCTTAGCAATTTACTCATCAAAGAAATACTTCTAGTGAGCTGAAACCTTTTAAACTGCAAACAAAAAACCCCAGGCAGAAATACCCATCCAGTGAGCTTCTCCTTGATCAATCCTGAAAAGCCCCCCATAGTGATAACAGTCTTCAACCTAGCATTATGGACAGCTGGACCACACTTGTTTCTTCTGCTAACCTTGTTGACTTGGGTCTCTTGAGGCAGTGTAGCAATTGCCTCATGTACACAGACAACCCTCTACTAACAACTCACTCTCGTACAAAGTCTGGGAGATGTATCTACACCAAGAATCTTGAATCCATGCTCTCTCACACTCAAATCAGTAACACGGAAGAGACTGCCAATGCACCCACTACTACACATGCACATAGTACCACTACTCATACACATAGTATGCATCTAAAACAAAAATCAACATACGGGACATTCTCTCAAAAAAAACTACCGAAACACCAAAAACCTCCAAAACACAAGACTGCTACAACTAATGCAGTCCCGTACCTATGACACATACCAATACCAGTGTCTCACCTAACAAGCCCGTAACACTCAAAAAACAAAATTTCTAGTCATTGGAGATTCAATAGTGAGACACATGGATGTCCCACTCACCAGGTTGGACAAGAAGAAAGTCACAGTCAGCTGCCTGTCCAGTGCCAGGATTCGTCAGATCACGCATGTACTCAGGTTTCTCAGAAACAAGCGCCATTATGACTCTATCATAGTTCATGTTGGAATGAATGGCCTGAGATGTACCTCACTGGACTATATGAAGAGAGACATGATTGAGCTCTCTGAGTACGTGTCCAGGCAGGAGCATCCTTAGCCTTGAGCAGCACACTACCTTCACCTAGAATGATGCCACAGTATAAACAAAAATTGATTGATTTCAATAATTGGCTTAGGCTTTGGTATCATTCAAAGGGGATCCAGTTCCTGTCAGCCTGGAAAGCCATGGTCAACAAACCTCGCTGCTTTGCCAGTGAAAATTTGCAACTGGCTTTTGGGATGCTGGCAAAGGTTCTTGCCTCCTCCATAGTGCCTTTTTTAAGCAAGGTCTTGAAAACAAACTTACTGATGTGAAATTTGCCAGTCATAACAAAATATGGGTCATGCTGCTAAATGCTAGGAGCTTAAACTAAAAACTGCACCCCATGGAAGCACTTCTATCACTGGAAGATGTAGATGTCTGTGCAGTCACAGAAACGTGGTTCACAGAGTACCCTGGTCTTGCAAGGCTATAATGCCCTCCACACCTTCAGACTGCAAAACGAACATGTGAGAACAAAAGGAGACTGTGTTTCTGTTTATATTAGAGATAAATTCACCTCCCATCTAGTTAGACTGGACAACTCCATGGAGTTGCTCCAAGTTCAGGTTACAGTGGGTAAGATTCACATTCAAGTCATAGCCAGTTATAGATCCCCCTCCATTGGTCATGACTTACATAAAGTCTACTTGACCAAACTGGAGACAATCCAAATACTACTGAACACTCTGGTTATGGGGGATTTCAATTACCCTACCGTCAACTGAGTAACCTACACTAGGCCTAACTTGCTAGCACAAGGGTTCCTTGACTTTGGTAACTCAAATGCCCTGGAACAAATTGTTCATACCCTGACAAGAGGAACAAACATATTAGCTCTGGTCTTCACTAACATGTCAAAAAGATGCACTACCAGAACTGCTGGACCCTTATTAGTTAAATCTGACCACAAATCAGTCAGTTTTGAGCTGACACTAACATCAGAATTCACAAAGGGCAAAATCAGACTAAAAAACTTCAACAAGGCAAACCATACCCTCCTTTGTAAAGGTATATATGCATTCTAAGCCCAACCCCCAGCTGGAAGTGGTAACTACACTGAAACTTACACTAAAGCTCTGTACAATCACTTGCATACGTGTATAGACTTGGCTGTACCAGAGAGAATCAAAGCCAGAGCCTCAAGTAAAAATACAAGCCACCATGGTGGACATCCAGCATAGTACAGTTGTGTACACTTACCATAAATGTAGATATTCGAGTGTATTCACTGTTGCAGTCATTACATTTGGGTAATCCTGCTGGCAGGTTGCCCTCAGCCGGCCTGAATTCCAAAGTCTTGGGTCCTTTGTTGGCTGCTGTCACCCCTTCCCTGATGTCAGGTCATCAGGGGTATAAAAGAAGCAGCCGACGCCATTTTCTTCAGTTTTTCTTGCCCCAGATGTCAGGTGACCCCAAAAAGGGTAGCCAAACTTTATGTATATATTCAGAAATACATCAATATAAATTTTACCTTAATCTATAAGCAAATACACCACATAGGTAGTATAAATCAGAGAAGGAAAGATAAGATCCAAAAGAAAAAAGGGGGAAGGCAGGTGGGTAACCTGGACTGCAACAGTTAATACACTCAAACATCTACATTTATGGTAAGTGTACACAACTGTACTATGTTCTTTGTGTTTCACTGTTGCAGTCATTACATTTGGGTACAGTCCCAAAGCTATTGTTGGGAGGCTGGAACTAGACAGCAGTGGGAGCAGCTATGAGGCCCTGCAGAACTGCAGTGGCAAAGCCTGCCCTGGATTTAGAGTAGAGTGGCAGATGATAATGCTTTGTAAAGGTGTGCACTAAACTCCATGTAGCCGCCTCTAAAATGTCTGTGGTAGGTACTCCCCTGAGAAAGGCTGCTGAGGTGGTTGCAGCTCTGGTGGAATGAGGCCTAATGCCCTTAGGCACTGGCTTGCCATGGTGTAAGTAGCAGAAATGAATGCAGTGGCCTAACTACTTAGAAATAGTCTGCTTTGAGATAGTCTTTCCTTGTGATCCTGCAGCATATGCCACTAGTAATTGCTCTGTTTTCCTGAAAGCTTTGGTTCTGTCCAAGTAGAATCTAAGCTGTCTGTGTACATCCAAAGAATGCAGAATTCTCTCCCCCTTGTTCTGTGGATTTGGGTAAAAGGTAGGCAGATGGATGGCTTGGTTAAGAGCCACACTGGACTCTACTTTAGGCATAAATGTTGGGTTTGTCCTCAGGGAGACTCTGTCTGGATGAAAAATGATGAAAGGTTCTACAGCCATGAGAGCCTGTAGCTCTGAAACTCATCTTGTAGAAGTAATTGCTAAGAGAGAGCTGTTTTCCAAGATAAAAACTTCATATCAGCTGTAGCAGCTGGCTCAAAAGGAGGCAGGGTGAACTTTTCCAAGACATAGTTGAGGTCCCATGCAGGTATTGGTAGTCTTTCTTGGGGGCCTTAAATTTTTGGCTCCTCTGAGGTACTGCCTTAATAAAGGGTGAGAAAAAAGTGGTGGCTCTGTATTGTAATGAGCCGAAATGGCAGAGGCATGAATGTTAATAGATGAAAAAGATAGGCCTTTGTCCAACATCTCAGTTAAGTATTCCAGAATCTGAGGAATATTTGGTACCGCTGTATCAGTTCCTTGTGCCTGGTTCCAGGCACAGAATCTCTTCCATTTTCCAGCATAAGATTTTCTAGTACTAGGCCTTCTGGCTTCCAGAATGACATTCATCACAGCTTTACTGAGAAGTGTTTTTTGTATGTCTACATTATCCGCCATGCTGCCAAGTTTAATGTCCTGAGTTGGCTGTGCATGATCTGATTGTTTTGCTGGGACAGCAGTCGGGGTATTTGAGGTAAGGTCCAAGCCGGGTATAGAGATAAGTTCCTTAGTACTGGATACAGTACTGGCGTGGCCAGTCTGGGACAATCAGTATCATCTTTAGCTTCTCCTGTCTGACCTTTAGGAGCACCTTGGGGAGGAGAGGCAGTGGAGGAAAGGCATATACTGATAGGTCTTTCCAGCTGAAAGATAGGGCGTCCACTTTCCATGCTTGTCTGTGATAAGTCCTTGTGCAGAATTTTTTTAGTTGGTAATTGAAAGGGGAAGCAAATAGATCTATGTCCAGGCATCCCCATTTTCTTGTTATCATGCTGAAGACTTGTGGATCCAGCTTCCACTCGTGGGGATCCATGAGGTTTCTGCTTAGTTCGTCTGCCAGAGTATTTTCCTTTCCTGGCAGGAATTGTGCCTGCAGATGTACTTGGTAAGTCAAAGCTGTGTCCCACAAGGTCATGGCTAGTCTGCAAAGGGGATAAGAATGTCTGCCCCCCTGCTTGTTTATATACCACATGACCGTGGTGCTGCTTGTCTTTATCAGTAGTTGTCCCGGATGAAGTAGGTCCTTGAAGGCTGTCAGGGCATTTTGAACAGCTAACATCTCTTTTTGATTGATATGTAGATGCATTTGGTTTGAGGACTATGCGCCTTGAATACATCTTCCTGCCATGTGAGCCCCCCAGCCATAATCTGATGCATATGTTGTTAGTGTCTGCCTGGCTGGGGGTAATGTGAATGTCTGTCCCTTGTTCTGGTGACAAGCCTTTGCCCACAATCGAAACTCCTGTTGCAGGCAGGGAATGAGAGTAATGACTGTTTCCAGGCTGTGGCAATGTTGAGTCCAAACACTTTTTAGGTACCATTGAAGTTTCCTCATATGCAGTCTTGCACATGGAATTAGTAGGATGCAGGATGCCATGAAGCCTGCAGAATTTTTCTCGCAGATAACTGGGCCTTTGTTGCCAGCATTTTGAAATAGGTAGTCAGCTGCATTTGTTTGTCTGCCATGAGATAAGCCATCTGGGCAGTTGTATTCAAGCTTGCACCCAGGAATGTTATCTCTTGTGAGGGTACTAGTTTTGATTTCTTTTCGTTGACTGTGTACCCTAGGCATGATAGAAGTCTTTTCCCAAACGCCAGATGCTGTAGAAGAATGTTGTCGTTCTCTGCTTGAATGAGACAGTCATCCAAGTAAGGATATATTTGTATTCCTCTTTGTCTGCAGAATGCAATTACTGGTGCCAGGCACTTTGTAAAGACCCTGGGTGCAGTAGATAAGCCAAAGGGCAGTGCAGGGAATTGGTAATGCATTGAACCAGCCTTGAATCTTAGGTATCGTCTGCATGATTGTCTGACTGGAACGTGTAGGTATGCCTCTTTTAGGTCTAAAGTCCCAAGCCAAGCATTCTTACCCAACATAGGCAGAAGCTGCTGCAAAGTCAACATTTTGAATTTTGGAATATACAGGAAAGTGTTGAGAATAGATAGGTCCAGTATCGACTTCCAGGCCTTGTCCTTTCTGGGTACCAAGAACAGTCTTTAGTAAAATCCTTGTCCCTGCTCTTGCTCTGGTACTTGTTGAATGGCCCCCATGTCCATGAGGGATGAGACTTGTTTTTGCACCTCTGCCCATTGATTTTTTGGCAGATCTGGCCATCCGTTTGCCTTTGGCATAGTATGGAAATGGAACTTGTATCCTTGTGACACTATGTTTAGAACCCACTTATCCTGGGTTATGATGTGCCAATTTTGAGCAAAAAGTGCTAATTTTCCCCCCTAAAGGTGCTGCCAGAAGATAAGTGCTTGGTGCAGGCAGGGGGAAGTCATTGGGACTGTTTTCTGTATGTTTGTGATCTATCTTCTCCAGCTTTGGAGGTAGAAGCACCCCATTGCTTGGGTCTATAAGAACCTTGCGCTTGGGATCTACCCCTAGGGCATCTGGTTCTGCCCCTTTGAGGTCCGTCTGACACAGGAAAGGACCAATTGTTGTAGGCCAGTGTCTACTAAACCTGGGTGGCTATACTTGTAAAAATTCTTTGACTGTTTGCATAGATTTAGCTTTGTCCTCCATTTTCTTTAACACATCTTCTGCCTTAACACTAAACAAAGTATCATGCTGCAAAGATGCATCTAGTAATTTAACTTTAACATGATCAGGCAGACTTTTTTCCTTTAACCAAGCATGCCTCCTAATTACAGAACCCGTAACTGCGGCCCTGCAGGAGGCCTCCAAAGAATCAAAACCACATTGCAAAGTATGCTTTCCAACTTGTTCTGCTGCATACAATACATCCTGCATTTCCTTGTTTTCTGCACATTCAGAATTTAACAACATTTTCTGTTTAAGCAATCCCATGGCTGATACTTAAGCATATGAAATTGGCAGTTTAAGGCCCTTATAGCCAAAGTTGCAGATGTGTAAACCTTTTTTCCCCATCTATCCAGTGCCCTTGAATCCCTGTCAGAGGGGGTTGGGTTTTTTGCAGTGGAAGCCTTAACTCCCTTTGGACCCTGTGAAATAGTTTCTGGATCAGCAGCAGGGTTTTTAAAAAGAAATGTGTGTGAGTCAGGAACCCTGTAATATCTGTCAGGCTTAACAGGATCTGGGGGTAAGGAGTCAAGGGTCAGACTAGACTCCGAAAACACATCATCTACAATGTCTAATACAGGTGGAATAGCTAGAGGCCTGTGCTGAGGTAGTAAGAGAAAATCCCTGAGCCTCTTTTTAGATTCTGAAAAATCTTGGCTCTCCCAGTAGAAATGCTCCCTCATGGTATGCAAGGTTTCCCTAAAGGAATAGTCCTCAGGAGGAGATGCTGAAGGTATAGATTCTTCAGAATCAGAATCCTCATAGCGGGAAGAGAATATTCCTGATCAGAAGAGGAATCAGAAGAAATAGAAACCTGATCTGAAGATTCATAGTCAGTGTCTTGCCTAGGCCTCTTATCAGGAGGGGGATGGGAACCCCTGATCAAGGTAATCAAGTCTTCGGCCATTTTGAGCATCTGTTTTTTGGGCATAGAGGCCTGTCCAAGTGGCTCTTGAGTTTGTTTCCTTGCTTTAGAAGGTGCTTTAGTCTTTGCCTTTGATGCTGAAGTCGTTTTAATGTAAAGATGTTTAGGTCTGAATACACCCTCAGAAGCCGGTGCCTGCTCAGCGGCTCCAGGCCCATCTGAGGGATTAGCGTCCGAGGCTCCAATACCTTGAGTATCCAGTGGCATGGCTGACTCCATGTAGGAGTCGGTAGCGGCCTGCGACTCTAAAGTAGCAGGTGTCAGGGGCTGCGAAAGCACCTCACTGAGAACCGGCGGGCCGGCGACTGGCTTAGGAGAAGCTTCCTCATCAGTTTTGGGCCTTGGTTGTTTTTCTTTTTCTTTGCATTTTTGTAAACTCTGGTAGTCGGATGGCTATCCACCGACATTTCAGGATAATTAAACCGGCGTCCAGAAAAGTTTAAAGCAAAATCATACCGACGCTTAATAGTGCGTTGGTTAAATCTAGCACAAAACCGACAACCAGTAACGTTGTGATCAGGGCCTAGGCAAGGAATACAATAAGAATGAAAATCCTTATGAGGTATTTGCTTTCCACAAGAAATACAATTACTAACTTTTTCTGACATTGGTCTCGAGCAAGAAAAAAGTTTCCCCAATGGGGTACTTAGCTTTATTGAGACTTCGGATTTGAAACTCAAACACGAAAATCTCAGGAGTCGGCCGACTGGCACTTGCGAACTGCTTCTGCTTCGGGCACCGTGGGGCAAGAAAGACTGAAGAAAATGGCGTCAGCAGCTTCTTTTATACCCCTGACAACATGACATCAGGGAGGGGGCGACAGCAGCCAACGCAAGGCCCAAGACTTTGGAATCAGGCCAGCTGAAGGCAACCTGCCAGCAGGATTACCCAAATGTAATGACTGCAACAGTGAAACACGAAGAACAGCAACAAACTTTACAATAAATGCAAAAAGTTGCTGTCTAAGAAAACAAAGGTGAGACCCCAACAGTGGAACAGCACACTACTCAGTCTCAGACAAATAAGACTACTTGTCAAATCCTGAAAGGGCTTCTTTGAAAAACCTTAGTAAGCACAGCCAAGGATAACCATAAAACCTTTTACAGCTACGTATGTAGCCTAAAAGGTAGGACCCAAGCATGTGTAGAACTAGTGACCAATGTATCACACACACGCTGACCCCACAGAGATAGCAAACCAGCTAGCAGATAGGTTTGGTGAAAATTTCACTCCCTTATCCCCTCCAAACCTATCACAAACTTTACCCACCCCAACCATACATATATAAAGAACAAGTCATGAAAGACAAAAAAAAAACACAGCCTCTATGGGACCAGACAATATCCCAGGCTGTATTCTAAACAGGCTTAAACATGAAGTAGCATCACCATTAAGTACCCTTTTCAATCATAGTCTAACTACAGGCTTTGTTCCTGCAGAATAGAGAAAGTACAGTTGTGTTCACTTACCATAAATGCAGATGTTTGAGTGTATTCACTGTTGCAGTCATCACATTTGGGTTATCTGCTTGCAGTAGCCCTCAGTTGGCCTGATTAACAAAGTCTTGGGTCCTGCGTCGGTTGCTGTCTCATCTTCCATGACGTCGGGTAGTCAGGGGTATAAAGCATGCCGATGCCATTTTGTCAGTTTTTCTTGCCCCAGATGTCAGGTGCCCCCATAATGGGAAGCAATTATATACAAGGTTACACCTCCAACAAAAATCAAATACACCAGAAAGCTTTAAGCATAGTAAACAAGAATAGAGGTATAGACAATAGAAGTCAGAGGGCTGGAGGGAGGGTAACCAGGACTGCAACAGTGAATACACTCGAACATCTACATTTATGGTAAGTGTGCACAGCTGTACTATGTTCTTTGTGTTTCACTGTTTCAGTCATCACATTTGGGTAGATTCCCAAAGATAAGGATGGGAGGAGGCAATTAGATAGTATTAGGACCAGCTATAAGGCCCTGCAGGACTGCAGTGGCAAAGCCAGCTCTGGATTTAGAAAAAATTGGCAAGTGGTAATGCTTGGTGAAGGTATGTACAGAACTCCAGGTAGTAGCTTCTAGGATGTCCCTGGTAGGGACACCTCTGAGAAAGGCTGCAGAGGTAGATGCAGCCCTGGTTGAATGTGGTCTTATCCCCTGTGGGGTAGGTTTTCCATGGTGCATATAGCAGAAAAGAATGCAATGGCCAATCCACTTAGAAATGGTGGTTTGTTTTGAAATAGCTTTCCCCTCTGCCCCTGCAGCAAATGCAACCAGCAGCTGTTCAGATTTCCTGAGAGGTTTAGTCCTGTCCAAGTAAAATCTAAGTTGTCTGTGCACATCCCAGGGGTGCAGTATTCGTTCCCCTTTGTTCTGTGGATTAGAAAAGAAAGTTGGCAAATGAATGGACTGATTAAGGGCCACACTGGATACCACCTTGGGCATGAAGGAGGTATTGGTCTTGAGAGACACCCTGTCCGCATGAAAGATGATGAAAGGCTCCACAGCCATGAGGGCATGTAATTCAGACACCCTTCTTGCTGAAGTGATAGCTAGAAGGAAAGCAGTTTTCCAAGGAAGGAATTTCAACTCTGCACTTGCAGCTGGGTCGAAGGGAGGTAGAGTGAGCTTTTCCAATGCAAAGTTAAGGTCCCAGGCTGGAGTAGCGGCTCTCCTGGGTGGTCTTAAGTTTTTGGCCCCTCTAAGGAATTGCTTCAGCAGTGGATGGGAGAAGAGGGGTGGTTCTGTATTGTAATGAGCTGAAATGGCTGAGGCATTCATTTTGATGGAGAAAAAGGAAAGGCCCTTGTGAAGCATCTCAGTTAAGTATTGAAGAATCTGAGGTAAATTGGGTGCTGCTGTGCCCGTCCGATGAGTTTGGCTCCGGGAACAGAATCTTTTCCATTTTTCAGCATAGGATTTTCTAGTAATAGTCTTTCTTGCCTCCAGAATGACATCCATCACTTGCTTATTGAGGGATGGGAATGGTGAGATCAGGTAATTAGCCAGGCTGCCAAGTTTAGGGTTTGATGCTGTGGGTGCAGAATCTGGCCTTCCTACTGAGACAGCAGAGCAGGGGTCTGAGGCAGGTGCCATGGTGCCAGCAGTGACACACTGCGCAAGAGGGGGTACTAGTGTTGGTGGCTAGTCTGGTGCAATCAGAATTGTCCTTGGTCTGTCCTGTTTGATCTTTAGTAGTACCTTGGAGAGGAGAGGCAGAGGGGGGAAAGGCATAAACTGATAGTTTTTCCAGGTAAAGGATGGGGCATCTACTTTCCAAGCTTGTTTGTGGGGAGTCCTTGTGCAGAATTTGTCCACTTGACAGTTCTAGGGGGAGCCAAACAGGTCTATCTCTGGTCTCCCCCATTTGTTTCTAAACATGCTGAATATCTTTGGTTCCAGTTTCCACTCGTGTGGGTCCATGAGATTTTTGCATAGGTCGTCTGCCAATGTATTTAGCTTTCCTGGTGGGAATTGAGCCTGTAGGTGCACTTGGTAGCTCAAGGCTGTGTTCCACAGAGCCATAGCTAGTCTGCAGAGAGGGTATGAGTGGGTTCCCCCCTGCTTGTTTATGTACCACATAACAGTGGTGTTGCCCGTCTTTACCAATAATTGTCCTGAAAGAATGTGTTCCTTGAAGGCTGTCAGATCATACTGTAGAGCTAACATTTCTTTTTAATTGATATGCAGGTGCATTTGACTTGAGTTCCATTTGCCCTGAATGCACTGCCCAGCCAAGTGAGCCTCCCATGCATAGTCTGATGCATCTGCTGTTAGGGTTTGGGCGGCAGGGGGTAGAGTAAATGGCAGTCCCTTGTTGTGGTGGCAGGCCTCTACCCATCAAAGGAACTCTATCGGTAGACAAGGTATGATAGGAATCATTGATTCTAGATCCTGAGAATGTTGACACCATAGGCTTTTTAGATACCATTGTAGTTTCCTCATATGCAGTCTTGCATATGAAATTAGAAGAATGCAGGAGGCCATGAACCCCAGGAATTGCAGTATTTGTCTTGCAGATAGCAAGGTCTTTGTGGCCATAAGTTAGATGTAAGCTGTCAAATGAACATGTTTCTCTGGTGTGAGGGAAGCCATCTGGGAAGTTGTGTTCAAGCTTGCTCCCAGGAATACAATTTGTTGGCAGGGTACCAGATGTGATTTCTTTTCGTTTATGGTGTACCCTAGAGAAGTTAGCACTTTTTGTACAAATGCTAGATGATTCAATAGTATGCCCTGGCTTTCTGCCTGAATTAGACAATCGTCCAGGTATGAGTATATTTGAATATTTCTTTGCCTGCAAAATGCAATGACTGAAGATAGGCACTTTGTGAATACCCTGGATGCAGTAGATAAGCCAAAGGGCAGTGCAGAGAACTGATAGTGCATGTAGCCTGCTTTGAAGCATAGGTATCTTCTGCAAGATTCCCGGATTGGGATGTGCAGGTAGGCTTCCTTTAAGTCCAGTGTTGCCAACCAGGCATCCTTGCCTAGCATAGGAAGCAACTGGTGAAGAGTTAGCATCTTGAATTTTAGGATCACCAAAACAGTATTTAGGATAGAGAGATCCAGGATAGGATGCCAGGAGTTGTCTTTTCTGGGCACCAGAAAAAGTCTTGAGTAGAAACCTTGTCCCCTTTCCTCTTCTGGGACAGTTTGAATAGCCCTTATACTTAAGAGAGAGAGAACTTGCTTTTGAGCCTCTGCTCACTGATTTAGGGGTATAACTGGCCAACCGTTTGGGGTTGGTAAAGTGTGGAATTGGAATCTGTATCCCTGGGAAACTATATTTAAAACCCATTTGTCCTGGGTAATAAGTTCCCAGTTTTTTGCCTGCAGTGCAATCTTTCCTCCAAAAGGAGCAGTCAGTTGAGAAGGGCTTGGAAGTTTTAAAGTTAAATCATTGAGACAGTTTACCATAAGGTGGGGTCTTACTACTCCCTGCTTTGGAAGTGGGAGCCCCCCACTGCTTATTCCTGTGCGTACCTTGGGACTGAAGCCTGAGTGTTCTGCTGGGTCTGGCTTTGGATTGAGAAGGCCTGGAAGAGGCAGGAAAGGACCAATTCTTAGACAGCTAATGCCTACTAAATCTTGGAGGCTGCACTTGCAGGAAATATTTAACAGTTTGCATAGATTTAGCCTTTTCCTCCATCTTTTAAGTACTTCTTCTGCTTTGTTGCCAAACAGGTGGTCCTGGTTTAAGGGAGCATCCAACAATTTAGCTTTAACATGATCTGGCAAAGATTGCTCCTTAAGTCAAGCATACCTTCTAAGTACAGACCCAGTAACAGCAGCCCTGCAAGATGCCTCTAGTGAATCAAAACCACATTGCAAAGTATGTTTTCCAACTTGTTCAGCAGAATGCATTAAATCCTTATTTTCAGCACAGTCAGGAATCAACATCATTTTCTGTTTAAGCCAGGAGTGCTACCGAGTGGCTCCGGCCGCCCTGTTGAGCCTGTTTCCACAGGCTCCATTACTAATTGAAATGTACTCTTCATTGGCCTTGAACTTTTTTTGTTTGTGTTTTTTTTTTTTTTTTTTTAATTTTGTTCTTTTTGTAATTTAACTTCAATCCAATAATGTGCTGCTGATACTTTAACATATGAAACTGGCAATTTAAGGCCCTAATGGCCAAGGTTGCAGAAGTGTATACCTTCTTACCCCATCTATCCAGCGCCCTGGAATCTCTATCAGAGGGGGTAGGATTTTTGGCAGTTGTAGCCTTTATGCCCTTGGGCCCCTGTGAAATGGTCTCAGGATCCGCAGTAAGATTTTTAAAAAGGAACTTGTGAGAGTCAGGAACCCTGTAATATGTAGCTGGTTTTCTGGGAGCAGGAGGTAAGGAGTCAGGGGCCAAGCTAGTTTCTGAAAAGGCATCATCAACAATGTCCAGTACAGGGGGGATAGTTAAAGGCCTGTGTTGGGGCAAGAGTAAGAAATCCCTAAGTCTCTTTTTAGAATCAGAGTAATCCTGGCTTTCCCAGCGGAAATGCTCCCTAAGAGTATGCAAGGTTTCAACAAAAGAGAAATCCTCTGGAGGGGAAGCAGAGGAATTGAGTCCTCTGCATCAGTATCCTCATAGGCAGATAAGGGTAAATCCTGGTCATCAGAAGAAACAGAAATTTCAGAATCCTGATCAGAAAAATCATAGCCAAATTCAGTCCTAGGTCACTTAGAGGGGGAAGGTTGACTTCCCCTGATTAAAGTAATAAGGTCTTCAGCCATTCTTATCATTTGTTTTTTAGGCATAGAGGCCTGACCATGTGGTCTGGGCATCAGTTTTCTAGGCATGGATCGAGTTTTAGGCCTTGAAGAAGAAGATGGCGTTGGTTTAATATGCAAGTCAGTAGGCCTGTATACACCCTCAGAAGCCGGTGCCTGCACAGCGGCTCCAGACCCATCCAAGGTAGAGACATCTGCAGGTTCCACAGTTGAAGCATCTCGCAGCATACCGGACTCTAAATGGGTCTCAGTAGAAGCCTGCAAATCTGAAGTAGTGGGTATCAGGGGCTGCAAAAGCGTCTCACTGAGTACTGGCGAACTGGCAACTCGCTTAGGAGAACCATCGTCAGCAGCTTTGGACCTAGGCGGCCTGTCTCTGTCTTTATCTTTACGTTTTTCGGAATGTCGGTAGTCAGGTGGTTTACCGAAGCCATATCTGGATCATTGAACCAAGTACAGAAATATTTAGAAGCGAAAATATACTGACAATGAATAGTTCATTGTTTAAATAAGGCTCAAAACCGACAGCGAGGTACATCGTGGTCAGGGCCTAGGCAAGGAATACAGTACGAATGAAAATCTTTATCAGGTATTTGCTTTCCACAAGAAATACAATTATTGACTTTTACTGACATCAGTTAAGAGCAAGAAAACGTTTCCCCAACGGGGTACTTAGCTTTAATTGAAAACTTCGGTTCTGAAACTCGAAAACGTAAATTTCAGGAGTCGGCCGAACGGCACTTACGAACTGTTTCTGCTTCAGGCATTGCACAGCTAGAAAGACTGATAAAATGGTGTGGGCTGCATGCTTTATACCCCTGACTACTTGATGTCACAGAAGATGAGACAGCAACCGATGCAGGACCCAAGACTTTGTTAATCAGGCCGACTGAGGGCTACTGCAAGCAGATAACCTAAATGTGATGACCACAACAGTGAAACACGAAGAACATCAGCAACAGTTATTCCCCTCCACAAAGGTCACCTACCAACAGACCTGGGGAATTACAGACCTATAAGGCTGACCAACCTCATCTGTAAGGACATGGAACGTATCATTATGGACCTCATCAATAAAGACACAGGCAACCTCCAAACCCTGGATCCTACCCAATCCAGCTTCATCAAGGGCAGATCCTTTCTGTTAAATCTAGTGGATTTTTTCAAAGATGTGACCAAGGCCTTTCACGAGGGCAAATCTGTGCACACAGCATAGCTCGACTTGACAAAAGCTTTCAACAAAATCCTGCACTCATGCATTACCGATAAACTTAGCAAACTGAATGTAAACCCCTTCTCTGTAAGATGGGTTGCCAACTGGCTCACAAACTGGACACACTATCAAAGTCAGTGAGTCCACATGAACCAGCAGACCTGCTACCAGTGGGGTTCCACAGGGGTCAGTGCTGGGTCCCCTACTGTTTGGTATATACTTCTCAGAATTTCAGGTCAAAACGAAGGGGTTGTGGCTGACCAGGTCTGCAGACTGCAAAATGGGTACAATTACTGAATCCCCAAATTATGTCAGTATACTCCAGGAAGGTCTTATGCAGACCAATGACTGGTGTCTTACGTCATGGTCTCGAACCAAATGCAAAGAAATGCATCATCATTCCCTTTGGCACAAACAATGTCCCTTCACAATATCAAATCAACAAGAATACCTTAATTCCCACGAAGTGGTAAGGGACCTGGGATGACAAGTTAACTACAAGTTAAACTTCGACCACCATGTGTCTACCATTGTAAGAAAAGCTTTTCAATTAGCTCACTTGATTAGTAAAGGCATCACTTTGAGAGCAAAAAGGAGTTATAACCTCCTATACTTGACACGTACCAGCCCCATAATTGAGTAAATCACCCCATTTGTTATGTACCGTACCAAGCACCTGCATCAATTAGAGAGACCTCAGAGGTTTCTAACAAAGTAGATCAGGGGCCTCCAGCATGTATCTTACATGGATAGACTAAAATCCCTGTCACTGTACTCTGTATTGTATAGATCTCTTAGGAAAGACTTATGCCTGGCCTACAGAGCAACCCAAGACCCAAACCTAATGAACCTACTGCAAATCTGTAAATCAAATGGGTCTAGGGCTACCCATTCCAGGGCCTTAAATATGGCCTGTAACTTAAATAGAATGCTGGAGGGACAGATTTATCCTCTAACAACTGCCAAGTCTTTGGAACAGGCTACCAATTCATGTGAAACAGAGCACCTCTATGACACTGTTCAAAAGAAAGCTGGATGAGTGGATGGGGCACTGTAAATTCTTACCAGGGATTGTGCCCACAACCCTCCTGTACCTGAGCAGCCATTACTAAATGCAATCTTTGTTAATAACTAACATCTTTATGGTATGAAATGACTAGGCTTGAAATGACCTCCAATGATCCTATGATCCGATGTGTATGTGTGTGATACACTGGTGCTATAGCCCTCACCACCACACACTTGGTTGACAAGTAAGTACTATGTTGGCCCTATGCTCTGGCATTTTAAAACTATATACATGTCAATAACTATGAAAAGCACCATCAAGCAACCTCATTCATGACCACAACTTTCAAAAGACATACTGAACCCTGCTGTTTTTTTTTTTTTTTTCTCCTGGTAGCTCCAAGGATTTAGCATTAAATGGGACTACACTAGGTCTGTGCTATCTTTCAAACTGCTTAGCTGAAAGCAGTGGATAGTAAAGGTATAAATAGGAACAGTGATGGCTTCCTTTCTCTGTAAGAAGTGTGTATAACTTGCATATGAATGTGGGGCCATCAGCATTGAAGTACATTTTTTCCCCAAAGGATGATTTTTAGTTTAGATACAGGATTGTAAGCCTAAACCAAACTTCTGCTTACAGTGGACTACACTCCAAAAGGGTGTGAGGTACAAATATGACAAAAGGCAACTATCACATCTATTTAAATATAATACATGGGCCAGGAAATAATGATACAGATTACTTCAAGTTTTATCTCAGTACATCCGTTTCTATACTTCAGTTCACTCAGATTTTCCCATACTACAGTGCAAGTGTAAAGTTAATCATAACAGGATGAAGCATATTTCATAACATTATGGAGGCAATGCAGAGAGTAATCTCAAAGAAAACTAAAGTAATGCTTTTTGCTACCTTTAGGATATTAAAGGTAACCATATCCCAAATGTCTCTCAGCAAGAATATCTGGGTTTAACGTTAGACCAGTCTCTCAACTTTTCCCACCATACAGATACCATCACAACCAAAGTGTCATACCAATTCAGTCTTTGCTACCAGATTGCCCACCTTCTTTCTCTTACAGCATGAACAGACAAAGCCAAGTATGTCCTATCTTCACATAACACTCACAAATTACTAATCAATGAAAATAAAATATGTAGATTTACACTTCTTGCAGATAGTAGTCATCACTGTGACCTTTTAAAGGAATTCAGTTGGTTATCAATAAATAATAGACTCCAGTAGATGAAAGAGCATTTTCAGATTGGGAACATCTCCCAGATGAAACAAAAAGCAGCCTTAGCCTACAGTATTTCAAAGCCTCATTAATGAACAGTCACTCAATGAATCTAAATGCATGTATTTCATTATACAGGCTTACACAAAACAATACTGCTTTATTTCCCAATCTATTTTTCTACTATGCTGCATTTTGCTCCTTGTTTTAGCTTTGCATTTTGTTTATGGTATTTTTTTGGTTCTTAGTTCGGACATGTCATTTCCCAATCTATGCTTAGGTACCAGGTACTGTTACTCTTTAGATTGTTCCATTTTTTGCAGCATGTATAATCAATATGCTTCACACGAGTGTTTATTCCATCATTATAATACTGAATTGCATTTTCTCACTAATGAATAATGTAGTTTAACAACTTTCAAGTGTAAATATGCTATACTGTTATAACATATTCACACTTAAAGATGAGTATATCATGCAATACTGTCATGATACATTCATCTTTAAGTGTTACTAAGTTAATGGATTGTGGTTTACAAGACTGTAGTTTTTAAGATGTTTCACAGATCTTAATACAATATTTTTATCACTGTATTATACACTCCGTCTGTCACTTTGCACATTTATTGTAGCACCAGAGGTACCCGGGTCATGACTGAAAAGGCTTGGTAGATCAGCTCCATGACCCAGTCAACAGTTAAAAATAAATAAGTAACCCCCCGCTGCAAAGCCTTTGAAACGGACACTGCAAAATGTGGCTCTGGTGCATATTTCTACTTAAAACAAACTCAACTCACCTTTCCTGTTATGTACAGATTACCTTTAGAGTTTTCTATACAACATGACAAGTAATGGCAACCTTTAGTATAAGGGACTCGGCAGGTTACATTACCCTTCTATGGGCTAGCTACAGATTTTGTCCCACACTGTAAGACATTCACTGAACATCTCATCACACCATTTAAACAGATCAAACTTCCTTTTGTCATTACTGGTTCAGTCTAACAGTTGTAGTGAACTGAATACATATTGTCATAAGTGACAGATTCATAATGCATAGAGTTCAGTACTACAAAAAAATCAACATAAACAGATTCACTGTAGATGTCCTAATATTACAATTTTGATAAACATCACAGAACTACTTTGGCCAAATGAAGGTCACAAAGACTTCTCTACATTATAAATCAATAAAGATAAATGGCAAAAAAATGCATTACATAAACTTTCAGAGATTGCTCCACACAATATTTAATATAAGTCATATCACCATGGATACTTATGTCACCATGGAGACATGCACACTGTAATATATTCAATGATGTCCATGTGCTATGCTAATTACAGTTTACCATAGAGCAACACATTATGCTTTTTTCTGTGCTATAATACATTTTCACTGATATAATGCATTCATTATTGTTAGGCAGCTATGGACTCACAGAAGACTTCCAATGCTCAAGAATAAACAATTCTATCTAAACACGGATTTCAAATGAATGTATGAATGTAGGAAACAGAGAAAAAGACTGCAAAATACATACTCTGATGGACTCGAGATCTCCAAAACCTGATCCCTCCATGTCAAAGAATGTCTGCAAAGAACAGAAAAAAAACACATCATGAAACTCCAGTTGTTATAAAGGTACGTTTGACAACAGATATATTTAACAGTCATAACATGCATGACAGACACAAGAAGATGTAATATAAAATATAATCTTAGCTGATCCATCCATTACTGAACCAGTATCTTCTTTAGGCACAGATCCATGTAGGGAGAAGTAAACACTAGTCAAAAATTAACAGACCTCCATTATTTGCTAAGTATGACTACATTCCAGACTATACATCTTACTTTGGGGGGGGGGGGGGGGCTGTGCATCTGCAAATATCACAATAGACCCTAAAATGGACAACAGAAAACCAACTACTCTGTAAGGTTTGTAGTGCAATACTCTATATACCTGACAAATTCTGTGAAGAAAACAAAGATGTTTAGTCTGCTACGGTGATTACATTTCTGGCAACTGTTTTAGATAATGGTTCATTTATATAACATGTTGGTAGTTGTCTCTTTTAAAATACCTTTTAGCTTCTTCTGCAGATCTGAGCATGCTTTCTCTATTAACCTCAAAAGAAATCGATTCCAGTCACTGAAATAAAATGACAACAAAAATCTTCTGCCATATATTAAAGTTAGCATTCAGTGGTCAACATGAACCCAGTTTAAATTTTTCCTATATCATCATCAGTAACCCTGACTGTATTTACCAGAACGTGACTCATACCTCGAGATATGATCCAGGACTTGGGGAGAGGTGCACTTCTCCAAATCTTAGCTATTTAGCTTCCTAACAGAATACAAGTGTGGTAGGCAACCAATAACACGAAAAGCAGACCGGACCCTGTAGCTCGAACAGACAACACCAGGAACTCTGCAGGAATACCACTGTAATGTCCAAAGTTCACACTTAAAACGAACACCAGTCAATGTAAATGATGAAAAACTTCTAGTCTGGCACCAGTTTAAAACTCCGTTTAATGACACAAACAAGGTTTAGCGCTTTCATCTACACTAAGGCAGACTTCTTCAGAACCGTGGATATGTCGGCCTGTAAAATCTGATGTGTCCCGAAAATGTCCCAGTTTTGGTCATTTGAAAAGGTGGCAACCCTATAGACTGTGTCTTGCGACTAAACACCCACTACAGTCTCGCACATCTGAAGTGGTATAAACTGACAAACGAGAGCGGAACAGTCCGTATTTAAACAAATACTAACAAAGTTTAAGCAGGAGCTTGTGACTACAACCCAGCTTGGCTCTAAGGAATTTCCGCACGATCCGGCCCTGAATTGTGCGTTGCTAATCCACAGTTCCTAACAGAATATTCCATTGAAAGAACTAGCTATTTGTTTTAAAGACAGTTTTGACTATATTTTTACCTGTAGAAGCAAAACAATTTTCCTCAATCAAGATACAAACAGTGATCTAATAATACAGTCTGTCACATGAGGCACATCAGATCTCCCTCTGATTCATTTAATAACTGCTCAAAGATAGGAGAAAAAGAAAACCTATTTTTATTTATTCACCGGGAAAAGCCGAAAGACAACAACAACAACTGGTTGTATACAGGAGAAAACTGTAATTGGCTCAGATATGGATTCTAAACACATGAGCTGTTAGCTGAGAGGCAGATAGTCAGGGAATGTAGCATATTTTAATGTAAACAGTTTAAACAAGTGGGTCATGAGCTTTAATGAAGGATTTTCTCTTAAACACCAGTTAGTTACATGTACAATCATAGCCAAGTTTTTAAATAAAATGTTTACAGGAAAGGACAAAGCAGTGGTTAAGAGGTCAAGGATAACCCACACAGAGATGCCTTCAGAAAGGAAACTAACAATGTAAGCTACCAGAAATCACAAGAAGCAAAGAACCATAATGTCAAAAAAAAAACTGAAAACAAACTGTATCAGACACTTGTGCAGACAATGCCATAACAAAGTAAACCTCTCTACAAAATTCCTCAATTAGTTAAGGTGAAAATGAAATAAAAATGAGACACTGGCACTTCCTCACCTATCTGTTAAAAAGAAAGATAGAAATTTCTTCTGAAAATACAGCTAGGGAGTGGGATAAAATTAAAGTGGAGTTTAAAAATAGGGTAGAAATAAAGAAAAAGAGATATGGTTAAGAAGTACCAAGAAATATTTAAAGGGACTGACTGGTTAAAGTACTGCAGAATGGGGTGAATCTCACAGAACGAGGACAGCTACAATCACAGAGTGCTAAAGAGAAAATCAGGGATTACAGAGATAATTGCACAAGTTTAGAAAGATTGCTGTTAAGCAACTGTTTTTGCTAAAAACTCAAGAGCACTAAAACTTTTAGCACAACAGCTTGGGCAACAGAAATTAGAAAGGGTTGTTGAGAAGCTTAGGGAACCTATAACAAGGAAAATAATCAGAGAGCTTGCAGAGGTTATTAGAAGAAGTTTGGAAATTTTATGAAAATCTGTATAAAGCAGAGAAACATGTTAATCAAGAAACAATACAAATGGAAATGTTTATGGAAGAATTAAGTAAGCCAAGGTCAGAGGAAGATGAGACTTGATTACTAAAAGTTAGGATAGGAGGAGATGATATAAAATGGTGATGTATAACCAATCTACAGGAAAGTCCCAGGAATAGCCTGTATTCCTGTGGAAGTTTGGACATTAGGAGGGAAAAAAGTAATAAAGATCTGGAAGGTTTTGTTTAACAGTATTTAAAAGGAGGAGGAGAAGCAACAACATCCTAGAAGAAAGCGATGGTGGCTATAGTACCTAAAGATGGTAAAGACCCATCAGATCCAGCTTCATACAGGCTCGTTTTGATTCTAAGCCATGATTATAAAGTGTTTATGTCTATAATGGATAAAAGAATGGCAAATGTGATGCTAAATTGATAGATATGGATTGATGTGGTTTTGTGGAGGGGGAGGCAAACATTTGACAACATTAACAGAACAATGATGATGCAGAGGGAAACAAAATGTAAGAAAACACCACTGTTGTTTGTAGGTCTTGATGCACAGAAAGCATTCAACAGAGTAAGCTGGGATTTTATATGTAGGGAAATGGAAGCATTTGCATTCCTTGATAAAACTATCAGATTGATTAGGAAATATATGAAGGATTGGTAGTGAAAATTAAAGTGGGGGGTCCTCTCTGATAAGTTTTGCTTAAGCAGAGGAACCAGGTAGGGGTGCCCTCCTTCCCCTTTATTTGCATCATATTTAGAACCAATGGCTAAGAAAATAATTGACTCAGAAATTCAAAGATATAATTGGTATGGTAGTGAATAAAACTGGCTTATTATTTTACATCTGATAAAACCAGAAAGGGACATCTCAGTGTTATGGAACATTCTGAGACAATTTCAAGTCTTTTGAGATAAAAAAAATTAATAAAGATAAAACAAAGGTAATAGCTGTAAACCATGTACCCCCACACAAACTGGTTCACCAATACCCATATTTTTGGGGACATAAATACATTAAGCACATAGAAGTATGGATTAAAAAGGATTCTGTTATGGCAGCTAAGGATATGTGGGAAGAGACTAAACAAAAGATAATACAAAAACTGAGAAATCTGAAGCTCTGTCTTATGGATATGGATAGGAAGATACAAGCAGTGAAAATGTTTTAGTCCACCCTTTAGTTTTATGCACAGGTCAGGCATATTTTTATCAACCAGAGAAGTTGTGGATAGCAATTAATAAGGAGTTAAGGACTTAATCTGGGAGGGGAAGAGGACAACAGTCAAGTGTGATAAGTTGATCCTTCCAATACAACAAGGTAGTTTGGGATTACCTGATTTGAAGGGGTATATCAGAGCTACACAGTTAAGGCTTCTATACATAGCACAGGCAGAGAGCTATAATTCAAAGTGGAAAGGGGTGATGAAACAGGGGGAAGCTCAAGAAACAGACTGGGATTTTGGTTGCAGATCCTTAAGGAGAATGAATACAAAATATTATTTTATACAGTAGCAGAAAGTATTCTAAGAACTAAGCCAACTCAGGGATGGAGAAAAGAGATTCTGCCAATAGGGATGACTGCAATTAGGGGTGTAGAGAATAGGCAACGCAGGAATTTACTGAAGAAAACTGACAAAGGATTCTTGCCTCACAGTTCCACGATCTAGGGTGTAACCCTGACTTCTGATTATTATACACTATGTTATATTATCTAAATAATAATTATGATTATTATTAATAGTATATGATTACTGCATATAGTGCTGTATTATATAATGTATCTATCTGCCTTTATACCCTTCAAGCCAAGTCTGATATTCCCTTTTATATATAATGCAGGTATGTAATGTATTTTGTCATTCAGTCTGTATATAGTGACATGTATCTATTGTTATTGTGGTTACCCTAGACTGAGACTGAAATAGGGGGTCAGTGATCTACCCTTATTAATAAATTCAAAATAAAATAAATTAATTGTTGATGAGGGTGTTTGTTCTCCCTGAACTTGTGTGGGTTCCTTCAGGTACTTTAGCTTCATCCCACTTCACAAAAACATGCATACCAAATGGCTTCACTACACTGTCCATACATTTGCATGTTACATGCACTTCTACCCTTGTGGCTTAGGTCATAGCTGAAAAGGGGATTGAGAAGGAAGAGCCCTCTTCCTAATTAATACATGATAAAATAAAAAATAATATATTTGATGTGTTAGGAATATAAAGAGACTGTTTTAATAAATATGCAGTGTGGTTACCAGAATCTACATGCCTGTCTTTGGCATAGAGGTTTGATGTGAATGTGATGCCAGTGACCCAGGTTCAGGAAATGGATCTTGGTGAGAAGGCTAGCCACGGTAAGTAGCAGAGTGTTACTAGCAACTCAAGTCATCGAATACCCAATAAATACTACAGGAAGCTAGGAGTCATATACTGATGGATAAAATGTATGAATGGGACAAAAGAGATTGCAGATGGTCAGTAACCATATTCTCTAGGGCAGGGTCTGCAACCTTCACTATGAAAAGAGCCATTTTTAGCCCCTCTCCCACCAAATAAAATTCATCGGAAGCCACAAAACCTATTTGACCCCTAAAATGAAAATTACAACAACGTATAAAGTTTTATATATAGTTATTCTACTAACTATAAAATAATTAAGTTTATAAGAGCAATATTTAAAATCTGTCCCTATTTCTGTTCCTTTGTTGAGATTGCTCGATCATAGTGTGTGTGTGTGTGTGTGTGTGTGTGTGTGTGTGTGTGTGTGTGTGTGTGTGTGTGTCATATCTCTCAACCTCTTAGAACAAGCAATTTGGACAAAGCTATAAATAATGGGGCACAAAGATCCAAAAAATAGGGACGCTTTTTAAATATTGCTCTTACAAACTTAGAAAGTTGATAGAATAACAGATTTTGCATTAGCATTAATTTTCTGAAGGGTATGAAGTTGGAAACTCAAATGTGTGAATATTTTTTCTGACTTCAACCCTCAATGATTTGCCAGAAAAGCACAACTTTATGAGAAAAAGACCAACAATATGAGGCAAAAGTCAGGACATTCTGCAAAAATCTGCACAGTTAAGAGGTGTGTGTGTGTGTGTGTGTGTGTGTGTGTGTGTGTGTGTGTGTGTGTGTGTGTGTGTGTGTGGTAGAGTGGCCATTATTTTTCAAAGCTACAGGAAGCCACTGCAGAGGGGTGGTAGAGCCACATGCGGCTCCAAAGCTGCAGGTTGTACAGACACTTGCACTAGGGTGACAGACAGAAAGAGGTAAAATGGAAGAACTCTGCCTTCCTGGCTAAGGTCATCTCATGAAAATGCCTTCCTGTAGGTGAATTTTTACTGATGGATAGGGTTGTCCCCTATTTTTTTCTGTACTCTCTAAAAATCAGAGCAATTGTTTGGTAGTCCAGAAAACACCATACAAACTCTGTATTTTCTTTTCAAAAATTAACCTAATTTAAGACTTTGTTAAATCTCCTATTCCGCTTTGTTTTTATTTAAGAAAAGCATTGTTATCTTGGAGCAATTCCATCCAAAACCAGGAAAAGTGGACATTTCTCCTCCCCTGATGTACTTGCGATGTCACAAAATGGGTGTGGGTGGGTGGGTGGAGAGATAGGAGAAGATGGGTGGAGTTAAGGGGAGGTGGGAGGGCATGGCTTTGATCCAGTTCTGGCCTCAGTGAAAGGTGGCAACACTATCGATGGATGAGAAGGCCACATTTTTTGGAGGGCCAAATCCTTGTCCTTGGGGGCCACATGGATATAGTGGAACAGCAAATGTTGCTGGAGAGTGAGGTCAGTACTATGTGCTAAGAAAAAGTCAGTGCAATAATCAGGTCAGCTGTCTGCCTCCAGAGGGGACTAAAAAACTGATACAAGTTTTACAAAACATCAGTTGCTGTAACAGAATTACTGTTCTATATTTCCAACCTACAGACTCAGGTTTATTTCAGGTATACTTCATTTGGCTTTCAGAGTCAGTCATCTTAAGTTGGTTCCCTCTCACTGTAATCAAACACCATAAAACCATACTAATGTGATTATGTTTGCATCTAAAGGAATTAGTGTTCTTTCATCATGTCAGAGTTTGAATCCCTGAAATCCTTGAAGATAAATGCATGTTTTTTTTTAACAAAGAGAAAAAGGAATTTTGTGACAGTGGAATTATGAAAAGCAGTGACTACAACTTTGTGAGATATCCAGTAACCACTACGGTAGAAACTAATCTTCTAGAGTAGACACACTGTGTAAATATACATGAGTTACATTCATTTGGTCAAATTAAAAAAGCTACTACATGTGATCAAAAATCAGCTGATTGTACACACCAGCATTTTTCTTTGAGAGATTGCAGTACATTAGGGATCAAGGATTTTGCCTTTGAACTACTGCAGTGCAATCTCAGAAGTGGTATATATATATATATATATATATATATATATATATATATATATATATGGATTCCATATACTAGATCAAAGGTTCACTACTTCGAAATAGTGTATGGAATGCACACTGCAGCGAAAGTGCACTTAATCCCATAGGGCTATCCCCTTACCATGACCCGTGCCCTAACCCTAAGGTCCATGACGACTGCAGCGCAGTGAAGGACATAGCAATGTCCTCCACTATGGTGTGATAGTCACGAACCTTAGGGTTAGGGCAAGGGTTCTATCCCCTTACCCTAACCCATGCCTTAACCCTAAGGTCCATGAGTAGCGCACCATAGTGGATGACATAGCTTGTTTTTTGATCTCCTCCACTGTGCTGCGGTACTTTTGATGAAGTGCACTTTCGTAGAAGTTCACTTTCGTTAAAGTGAACTTTCGCGTAAGTGAGGCTTCCTATTACAAGTTTGAAGTTGTGAACTTTCGTTCTTGTAATAGGAATCCATATATATATATATATATATATATATATATATATATATATACATATCCATATATATATATCTATATATATATATATATATATATATATATATATATATATATATATATATATATATATATATATATATATATATATATATATATATATATATATATATATGTATATATATATATATATATATATATATATATCTGAGCGCTACAGAATCCTGAAAGCCCAAAATCCAGAAAAATCAAAATCCTGAAAACTCAAAATCCTGAAAACACACAGGATACCAACACTTACTGTATTCCAGCACAAGTACATACAGAAACATATAACCCTTCAACTATACGCAGGGGGGCAAGCCCCCCTGCACCCCCCACACCCCCTGCTACTTAAATACAACAACTCCGAGATTGCACTTCAGTACACTAAGTGCAATCTTGGAGTTGATATATTTAAGTAGCAGGGGGTGTGAGTGGCGCAGCCCCCCATGTGGGGAGTGCCCCCTACTTATACTTGGAGAAGAGTAATATAGTTTGTGTTTTATTTGTTTCTGTATGTCCTTGTGGTAGAATACAGTAAGTGCTGGTATCCTGTGTGTTTTCAGGATTTTGAGTTTTCAGGATTTTGAACTTTCAGGATTTTGGTCTTCAGGATTTTGGGCTTTCAGGATTCTGTAGCGCTTATATATATATATATATATATATATATATATATATATATATATATATATATAGGGTATGGGAGGTGCAGGGGAATTTGCTCCTGCAAAAAAGAAAGTTTTACTTTTTTTGATCAGCTGATATTCGACTATTTGTGGTTACTCACTTTCTGTTTGATATGTTGATTTTTCAGCATTTCGATGTACAGCCAAATATATATATATATATATATATATATATATATATATATATATATATATATATATATCTGTGTGTATGTGTGTGCGTGTGTGCGTGTGTGCGTGTGTGTGTGTGTGTGTGTGTGTGTATATATATATATATATATATATATATATATATATATATACATAAGACAAGGAAGGAACTGGCTGCCATTAAGAAACAAACTCAATGTTTAATATCACAGATTGTTTAAGCCAGTGCACTTCCTTGTTTTTTATATGTGAGTACTACTATAGCAGGATGTGATTTGATTAGTCTTTGCTGGCGCAGGAAAATCAGTTCATTAAAAATTGTTTCTAACCTCCAAGAATTTCACATGTTGCAAGTGTGATTCTTCAGAAGGTGCTGTACTACTGCAATATTTTCTTAGTAAATTAATTTATATACCACGAGTACACTCTTTGATGGGTTCCCTTCCACCACTCACAACATGGCAAAATAGGTGGAAGTTCCTGCAATGGGAGATGAATGCACATAATGATATCACATAGTAAGTATACAAGCTTGCCTGTTCATCCTCCAGCCATTAATGAAAATCTTCCCACAAATTAGTAAACAGGGAGTATGCACACCTGCACTATTAAGGAATAAGAATTACAGATAACTCAAGCAGCAAAGAATTGATGGTGGAGATGCTCACACAAAGAGGGATGGAGGGAGTGTATACATAGCCCATCAAGGTGGGTCTTCTTTGCAGAACACATAGTATGGATACAATTATCTCAATAACCAGCACTGATGGCTTCTTGTTATGTCTTTGATGCAGCTGAATCCAAACAATAAATCAGATGAGTGGAATGAGCATACTAAACAGAGCTTAGAAAGCCAGGATCGGCAGCACTGATGTTCTTGAACGAGTCATAATAGTAGGCATGAGACAATACCACTTGGTAATGTATGGTGAAGGTGTGAACTAAAGATCAAGTGGCTGTGGTGGAGGTGTGCACCAAAGGTCAAGTGGCCATGGTGAAGGTGTGGAGCAAAGATCAAGTGGTTGTGGTGAAAGTGAGCATCAAATGTCAAGTGGCTGTGGGAAGGTGTGCATCAAAGATCAAGTGGCTATGATGAAGGTGTACACTAAAGATCAAGTGGCTGTGGTGAAAGTGTGCAGAAAAGATCAAATGGCTGTGGTGAAGGTGTGTAGCAAAGACCAAATGGTTGTGGTGATGGTGTGCTCCAAAGATCAAGTGGTTGTGGTGAAAGTGTGCACCAATGATCAAGTGGCTGTGGTGAAGGTGTGCACCAAAAATCAAATGGGTGTGGTGAAGGTGTGCATCAAAGATCAAGTGGCTGTGGTGAAGGTCTGCAACAAAGATCAAGTGGCTGTGGTGAAGGTGTGCAACAAAGATCAAGTGGCAGTGGTGAAGGTGTGCACCAATGACCAAGTGGCCATAGTGAAGGTGTGCACCAAAGATTAAGTGGCTATGGTGAAAGTGTGCACCAAACATCAAATGGCTATGGTGAAGGTGTCCACCAGAGATCAAGTGGCTGTTCTGAATGTGTGTACCAAAGATCAACTGGCTGTGGTAAAGGTGTGCACCAAAGTTCAAGTGGCTGTGGTGAAGGTGTGCAACAAAGGCCAAGTGGTTGTGGTGATGGTGTGCACCAAAGACAGAGTAGCTGTGGTGAGGGTGTGCACCAATGCCCAAGTGATTATGGTGAAAGTACACACCAATGACCAAATGTCTGTGGTGATGATTGCACCAAGGATCAAGTGGCTGTGGTGAAGGTGTGCATCAAAGACTAAGGGGTTATGGTGAAAGCATGCATGAAAGCTCAAGTGGCTGTGGGTGAAGGTGAGCACCAAAGATCAATTGGCTATAAAACAAATGACTTTAAAGTGGAAATGTTTGAAATACACAGTATAAGCAACCATTTCTCCTAAGAATGGGTTTTGACAACATCATTTGTCAATTGTGGTTAGTCCCCTTATGGCAAAATAATGCAGTTTGGCAATCTACTTGAAACCTGTGTTTGGTATCTGTGTTATCTTCTGTCCTTGAAGAAAAAGAAATAAACTGGTTAAGTCTGACTGTGCTCATTCAGCTACTTCAGAAAGCACTTGAGTTACCTGTGAACACACAGTGTGTGTCACATTTCTTTCCCAGTTTCTACTTCTACAAAGAAAACCAGGAGATGAATGGACTGGCTGAGAAACATCTCAGAAACCACCTTCAGTAAGGAAATCAGAAATCCATGCTAAGGGACATCTAGAATCTTGTGAAAGATAAGATAATGTTCCCAGCATATAAGGAACTCTGAGCCCCTATGCACAAAAGTAACATCCACCAGGAAGAATCTTCCAAGAAATGAGTTTCAACACTGCTAAGTTAATAGGACCATACAACATACATGCAAGCCTATCTATTGTGAAGCTGTGGTCCCATAGAGGGGAAGGCTTCTTCTGAGGAGGACAGAGATGCAGCACTCCTTCTTCAATGGACTGCCAAAAGTGTTGGTGATGGGCAATAATCTCACCCTCCATAAGGTTATGCTGCAGAGAGATTGCTGACAAATGCACCTTGTCCATGGAATAATCTCTGCACAAATAATAAAGGTATCCCAAAGAGGACAGAATCAATTGCAAACTGACTATGTTGTTACTGATAGGGATATAGCAGCATGGGTCACACTAGGCAATTGGTCATGGAGACCAAAAGGTGCCTAGCTGCATACATCTTTAAGAAGACAAACATAAAGGTTCTTGTTAGCTTTTTCAAGCCCTTACTAGTACTTACCTCCCAAACTGAGCAGGTCTGTACATGATAACCCAGGTGTAAATTTGTGTCTATTATTAAAGTCAGCAAGACTGTTGTGGTAACTTATTCCATGGGCTGGGAATATACTGAGTTGGGAACCTATCCCTCCAGAGAGTCTTGTTTACTTGTTGGTGTAGATTTGGGTTCCTAATGCAAGCATTTGTTAATGTTCATATTAACATTCCCTTAGCAGTTCACATTTTTGAGGAAGTAAACATGCTGGTGAACTGTGATCACATCTCTTATCCTCAAAACGAAATAAAAACGGCTCGAACTTTGGATGCCAAGAAAGACAACGAAGTAAATGTATTTAGCGCTTTCTTCCACTTTATTCATAACATGGACTTCCTCAGAAAAACGGGAACTCTCCCATGTTCCCGTTTTTATACATTGCAGGATATGATGTCATATTAACCACACACATTTAGTGTTTGTCCCAATAGTCAATATTTAACACTGAAATTTGAAATTCTTTCAGTAATTTATATATTTTTTGATACACTATAATGTGGAAATTGTCTTCATACTAAAAATATACAAAAAAATGATTTTGTTTGTAAAAAGTATATCTATATATATGTATACATAAATACAACTGTAAAAATATGTAATACCTGAACAGTTAAAAATACACGTGGATGTGCACAATAACCCAAAGTCCAACTCACACCCTCACACACACACACATCCTCCCACAAACTTACTCACAAACATACACACTGATACAAACACACACACACACACACACGCACATCCGCCCCCCCACACACCCCCACCCTCACACACACACACCACACAATTAATATGAACTCTAGATATGCAATAATGATATTGCCAAACTGGTAAAAATGTGTATAGCAATATTCACTATAAAGTGACATTCTCTCAAATGTAATCTAACCATTAATTTGACATCAATCGAACTTCATTAGATGTCAATGTAGATTGCCTTTCTCATAAAATACATTCAACTTAAAAAATCTCTAATATTATGTGCTTAGTGAAAACCTTGTTATCTATTTAATAGAAAACATTTGATGTTAATTGAATCATTTAATCCAGGCAAAGTGTCAGCGCCTAATATCAACTGCCATAGTGTTTCTTTCTGTTCTAGTTTATTATTTATATCACCCTTTAACACTCCTTTTTCAAGTCTATCCAAAACAAAAAATTCAAACTTTTTAAAGTCTGTGCAAACCAAAGCATGTCTTGCTAATGAATTGTTTGTGTCTTTGTTTTTTATGGCTAAAGTGTGCTCATAAATGCGTCTTTTTAGACATCTTATTGTTTTACCGACATAATAATTTTCACACGTGACACATGTAGCTATATATACCACATGGTCACTGTTACAGTTGTTGTATTCTCTAGCCCAAAAAGTTCTATTCAGATGTTTCAAAGTCACAAAAGATGTATTCGTAATATATCTACACTGTTTGCAATCTTTACATGAGAAAGTTCCCTTTTTGTTACTTAGTATTCTAGTCTGAGTCTCTCTATTGTGACTTTTGTACTCTAGCATCTTCTTCACATTCACCATGTTTTTATAGGTGAATGTTGGTTTTGTACCTAAAACTGTCATAAGCTCCCTATTTCCCAAAATGATCGTCCAGTTTGTCTCTATAACACTCCTAATATGCAACATCTCATTACACATAGGTAGTGGAAACATTGTGTTCCATTCTTTTGTGTCTGAGTCATTTGCATTATCTATGTTATTAACTGCCAAAAATTCATTCCTTTTGAATAAAAGAATTGGTTTAGCTACTCCTAATCTTAAATTATCTACTTCTTTCTCTAATTTCTTCAAAAATTTCAACGAATATCCTCTCTCCAGAAATAACTTCCTTAATAAGAGCAACTCTGTATGATATATATCATTGTGTGAAGTTAATCTACTTAATCTTATCATTTGCCCTTTAATGACATTCCGCTTCATATGCTGTGGATGTAGACTTTCTTTATGTAAGTATTGATTTGTAAAGCATGGTTTCCTATATATTTTACTTTGTAGGGTGTGATTTTCACCATCAAAGTACAATGTCACATCTAAAAAATCTATTTTCTTCCCATATCCACTGATCTTAAATGTCAGGGAACTGGTTGTTTTATTCAAGTCATTTACCATGCTTTCAAATTCTATTTTATCTCCACCCCATACAAAAAATAAATCATCTATATATCTTACATAAAGTAAGACTTTGTCAAAACTGTTATGACATTTTAGATGTTTATTTTCCCAGTTTGACATAAATAAGTTTGCGAATGCAGGAGCCACTCTAGCTCCCATCGCCACACCTGATGTTTGTTTGTAGTATTCTTTCAAAAAACTGAAAAAATTATTATCCAAAATCATCTCCATAAGAGAACAAATTGTGTTAATTTTACAACCTTCCATACTTGTTTTAGTGGCTAGATAGTGTCTTAAACTTTCAACCCCTTCTTCTTGATTAATGGAGGTGTAAAGACTTTTTACATCCAATGTAGCAAAATGTATTTCATTATATGAAAAATCATTCTTGGCTAATATTTCTAATAGATGCCACGAATCCCTTAGGAAATGTTCTGCTTTCTGTGCCACTGGATTTAGTACACTATCTAGCCAAATGGAGATGTTCTCAGTTTTAGAGTTTTTGGCAGACACTATTGGCCTAAAACTCAAATCATCCATTCCATACTGCAGCTTTGGTATTCCAAAGAAAGTTCCTATGTTTGGATGTTCGTTTAACATGAAATCATACTCTTCTTTATCTAGTCCGTCTTGACAATACATGTCAAAGAGACTAGTATTTATTCTCCTGTAACTTCTCAAAACAAATTCCAAACTTACTTTACAATAATTGTGCTCGTCTTCTAATAGTGTGACTATAGCATTATTGTAATCGACTACATTCATAATTATTACTTTTCCCCCTTTATCCGCTTTCATTACCCTGATGTCCTTAGATTTCATTAAGTCATCTAGGGCTTTGCGTTCGTTATTTGTTAAATTATCATTTATATCTGTATTTATCATACTTCTAAACTCATTCTCACAAGCTTTTTGAAACACTTGAAGTGTATTAATCAAAGGAGGATTAAAAGTACTAGGTCTCCTAAAACTATAGTCTCTATTAGTACTAGGTAGATTTATGTCCTTCATAATGTATTTCAGGTTTAATTTACGCAAAAACAACCTAAACTCTACAAGCAAATTTCCTGTTTGAACTCTATTAGAGGGTATAAAGTTAAATCCCTTCTTTAACACATCTGTACAGGAAACTGAAAGGTTGATTTCACTCAAATTAATGACAGTCATGGAAAAATCATCAACAGTCTCAACATGTCCCTTCACCACTTCTTCCTGTTCTTGCCTTTCTGTTTGCCCTTGTATTGGGTCGAATTGAACCACCTGGTAGTCTTTTTCATTTTGCCCTGGTTCATTTGAAAAGGGGCATTGTTGTTAGATGCTAGAACATCAGCAAAACTGGTACTAGGTGTGTTTCCACTGTTGGTATTTCCATCGTTGATTTTATTCTTATTTGTTTCCACTACTTGCTTGATATTATTACTACTATTAGTCGTAGGAATCATATTTTCACAATTTCTTACATCATTATTGATTGTTTCGCCATCATTAGTAGAAGTAAATCTCTGATCACTTTCTTCTCTATTCGTTGTTTTATACCCATGGGAAACATTGTGATCAGTGATGGTACTAATATATGCTTCATTGTTCGTATAGGCATATATATCTCTTCTCATTTTATTCTGCTTTCTGATTATTATTGTAGCCTTATGTCTGTTAGACTTAACCTCTATACTGTTGTATAGAGGTAAAAACTGGGAGAAACAGGTGTATTGTTTCACCTTCTCGTCTAACTTTCTTATATCTTCAGTAATTGTTAACAGTTCTTTCTCATAATGGTTTACTAACACCCGCATCATAGATATCCCAGCCTCATTATACAAGTTTATTAATGTTCTGCATAAATCATCACCTGGTACAACACAGTTCAGGAATTTTGCTGTCCTAAGACCTTGAGGAACAATGCACAAAAGTAACATCCACCAGGAAGAATCTTCCAAGAAATGAGTTTCAGCACTGCTAAGTTAATAGGACCATACAACATACATGCAAGCCTATCTATTGTGAAGCTGTGGTCCCATAGAGGGGAAGGCTTCTTCTGAGGAGGACAGAGATGCAGCACTCCTTCTTCAATGGACTGCCAAAAGTGTTGGTGATGGGCAATAATCTCACCCTCCATAAGGTTATGCTGCAGAGAGATTGCTGACAAATGCACCTTGTCCATGGAATAATCTCTGCACAAATAATAAAGGTATCCCAAAGAGGACAGAATCAATTGCAAACTGACTATGTTGTTACTGATAGGGATATAGCAGCATGGGTCACACTAGGCAACTGGTCATGGAGACCAAAAGGTGCCTAGCTGCATACATCTTTAAGAAGACAAACGTAAAGGTTCTTGCTAGCTTTTTCAAGCCCTTACTAGTACTTACCTCCCAAACTGAGCAGGTCTGTACATGATAACCCAGGTGTAAATTTGTGTCTATTATTAAAGTCAGCAAGACTGTTGTGGTAACTTATTCCATGGGCTGGGAATATACTGAGTTGGGAACCTATCCCTCCAGAGAGTCTTGTTTACTTGTTGGTGTAGATTTAGGTTCCTAATGCAAGCATTTGTTAATGTTCATATTAACATTCCCTTAGCAGTTCACATTTTTGAGGAAGTAAACATGCTGGTGAACTGTGATCACATCTCTTATCCTCTTCTGGAGCTGTGAATTCAGAGGTGTGATCCGAGTCTTCTGATATTGAAACAACTTCAGATATTGATCTATTTTCTGGCCATAGAACTGTAGTTCCCCATCTTCTGCTTAGTACAGTAGAATAAGCTGGGGGGAGTGGCAAATGTGTCCTCCATTCTGAGGCACTGGAGGTTGCTATAGTAATTGTAGCTATTCCTGCTCATTCCATGTCTCATAACAAAGTTTAGCAAGGAAAGACTAAAACTATTTTTTACTGTCACTTGGTAGGTGAGAAGGGCAAATTTTAGATGCTTAGATCCTTGGTGGTAAAGGAAATCCTACTGGTCCTAACATAGGAAGTCTACCAAAGATGGGGTGTCAACTGCTGTTTCCTTAGAGTCTAACTTGTACTCTAGACTCCTTCTGCATCAGATCTCTTGAGCGGAGTCTCAGAGATCACTGAAGCCCTTTCTGTGACTGTGTGACTGTGCCTACAAATGAAAATGGTTCTCAGTTTGAAGAGAACCAAGCCAAGGCTTTTGACATTTTTCCCTAAGCTAATATTACTGAAAAAATTACACAAGCTTAAAGTAAATCCAAGTGCTGTCCACCTGATTGCAAACTGACTAATCAAACAGATCTTAAGCTGTGAAAGTTGCTGGTTTCCTCTCTGAATGTAAAATTGCAGCTAGTGGCGGGCCTCTCCTGTTTGGTGCTTACTTTGCAGACTCCAAGCCAATATCACAGAAGTGTGGCTGACCAAGCTTGCTGATGACTTCAAACAGGGCACTGTTATCCACTCATTCACTGATACAAAACAGCACCAGCAATTGCTGGAATATGCAGATACATGGTGTATCAAAAATGTCAAAAACAATCTACAACTAAATGAAAAAAAGTGCAGAGTAGTAGTGTTTGGCTGAAAAGTTTCCCCACCTCAAATGTTATAGATGGTACTCCTCTTCAGACAAATATGGTCATAACGGACCTAGGTACTTATGTCGATAACTCTTTCTCTTTTGATCATGTCCCCACCATATTCAGGAAATCCGTATATCTGGCCCAGTTAATTTCCAAGGGGATATCTTCAATATGCACAGAAGTTATCTTCCTACTGTACCCTTCTCTTATCAGACCCACCACTGAATACAGTGCCCCCTCTGTTACATATAAATTCATGTGTATCATTCAACTGGAAAGGCCACAAAGATTTCTAACTGAGAAAATTAAAGGTTTTAAGTTATTCAAATGTCTCGATATATTAGCACAATTCTCCTTATACTCAGTGGCCTACAGTTTGCTGACAGGTGACTGTGTCTCACTTTTTGAGCCATGAAAGATTCAGTCTGGTTTGACCTCTTATTTCTTCACAAATGTAGTGGCTCTGTTTTTGTGCAATGACTGACTGTTTGATGCCTTCTCTGTAAGGTTCAGCAAAGAAAAAGGGTTCTCAAACTTTTCTCTGTAAAGGTCTTCTTGCATTGTAATTTTTTGTTTTAAACTTACTTTTTAGCACCACTTTTTTTCATCTTCCTTCTGAAAGCCCAGACCTGATGAAACTATATATTCAAATGCACATTTCAGTAGTAAAAAATAAGAGGAAATACAGGCATTAGTACTGAATGCATGTTTAATCACATCTCTTCAATGTCCAGAATTCCACAGAATGCCTAGATTTTTGCCTCATATTTTTGGTCTGTTCCTCAAAATATTTTTGGTTTTCTAATAAATCATGGAGGACTGAAATCACTAAATAATGGCAGACACTTGAGTTTCATATGTCTTTCGTAAAATGCATGCTAATGCAAAACTTGTTATTCTAGCAAACTGTTTGCGTTTAAAACAGCAATGTTTAAAATCTGTCTCTGACTTTGGGCCTTTGTCTACCCATTTTGTTTTGCTTTGTCCAGAATTCTTAAATCTAAGAGGTTGTGAGGTTTGTAATTGTGTGAAGGCTTGTTTGTTGTTGTTATTGTTGGTGTGTGTGTGTGTGTGTGTGTGTGTGTGTCTGTAGAGGGATACCTTTTCCAACAGGATTCATGGGTCACCAAAGAAAACACTACCGAATGAGGTTTGACAGCATTAGTTTTCGAAAAGTGTGATTCAGAGACTCTCTAAAGTGCTGATAATTAAGTCTTTCTTACTGCAGCTACAGCAGTCACTGAATTGCAGTTTCTCAACATCACATAATTTGACCTACCTGTGTCACCCATGTGGTCTGCTAATAGAAAGACAGCGTGGATAAGACCTCCGATATGCTGGACAAACTACCTGATGGCCTGCATCAAAATGTACTGAAGACTCATTTAACTACAGCATCCACTGCCAATCCAGATATGGGAAACTTTACAATACAAAAAATAAGAAGACAAAGAGGAAAAGTAGAAAAGGATGTCTATGCATGCACTAAACTCTTCGCTTATAAGGTCCTCAGGGCCAATAGCCTAGTAACTTCCTATGATTCTATCATCCTACAGGAGATTAGTATTGGAGAAGTTAAAGAACTAGAAACTGAGGTTATGGAGTACCTGCAAAGTAGAAGCATTCAGTGTAGAAAATCTAATTCAGAAAGCACCAAAACAGGACAGAGCAATGGATATACAAATTAATGGGAAACCAGTGGAACAGGAAGCAACTGGTCAGGTGCCATATGAAGATATACTGGAGCCTTCAACAAGAAACCAGTATAAACGTTCACTTGAAGCTGGACAGGAACAGGAAACTGTGAAAACTCTGACACAGTCAATGTTGAGGAGTGATGGGGCCAGTAAGTTCCCATATGACAGAGCAAAGGACGGCACATGATGAAAATGAAGAAAAGGTGACACAGGAAGATGCTACAGAACTTTCTATAGAATGCCCGCAGGAAATAGAAAATAAAAAATGAGCCCTCAGTTTAGAAGAAAACAAGCTAGGAGAAGAGTTGCTTGGTTTAATAGAGACAGATATATTAAGATCAATGAAAGAAATAGACTGCTGAAGGTCAATAAAACCCCAAAATGCAGAAGTCTGATAAAACAAATGAACACAGTAATTAGGACTGTCCATAGAGATCTCATGCATTATAACAGAAGTAAACAGGATATATCACTGTGCAGCTAAATTAATAACTGATAAAAGTTCTACCACAAGAACACAGGGTAGTGAGGGAAAGGAAGGGGAGAAAATCGAATACCATCATGGAAGTATCGAAAAGAGAAAACTATAAAACAAGACAAAAAGTGTCACTGTTAGAAGAATATAGAAGAGGGAACAGATCAACAAAAATACTAAGAAAGATAGACAAAATAAAAGCAATGCACAGTATTAGAACAGACCGGAATCTATCATGCTCTATCGCAAATAAGCTAAAAATCTCAGCACAGGCGGAAAAACTTAGAAGATATACAGATAAATATAAAGGAAAGAGTACAAAATATGCATTTTATTGATGACCCAAAAAAGCTTTACACAGAGTTGGGAAACAAGGTAAAAGGAATTGAAAGACCACCAAAAAATGAAGAAATAGATATATTTTGGAGAAATATTTATGAAGATCCTATGGAGCATAACAAAGATGCTAAATGGATAGAAGAAGACAGAAGAAAGAATATGAAGTTTAAAGGTACAGGATATGAAATGGGATGAAGTAGCAGCCAGAGAGATTGAAACAAAGTTAAGAAAAACCTCCAGCTGGAAAAACTCCAGGCCCAGATGCAGTACCTAACTTCTGGTTAAAAGTATTAACATCTTTGCATGAAGATTTAGCCATGACTAAGAACTATTTATATATGCACCTTGAACAGACACCAACATGGCTAACAATAAGAAAAACAATGCTGTACTTAAGAATGAACCTGCAAGCTACCCTAAAAACTATAGACCAATAACATGCCTTCCGACGACTTATAAACTATACACTGGAATTGATGAATAGAATATGAAGTTTAAAGGTACAGGATATGAAATGGGATAAAGTAGCAGCCAGAGAGATTGAAACAAAGTTAAGAAAAACTATAGATCAATAACATGCCTTCCGATGACTTATAAAGTATACACTGGAATTGATGACAAGAGAGTTTATAGTCATTTAGAAGAAAACTCAATTATGGCAGTAGAACAGAACAGAAGTAAAAGAAAGTTATATGGAACAAAGGATTATATGTTGTTAAATAAAGTCATAGTGGAGAACTGTAAAAAGGGGAAGAATCTAAATATAGCATGGATTGACTACAAAAAAGCATTTGATAGTATCCCACATTCATGTATCAAAGATTGCTTAAAAATGTATAATTTGCAATTAAGCCATGATTAAGGACAAATTATTATTCCATGGATAAAAATTCAAAGGGGGATATTCCAGGGTGACTCTATGTCACCGATGTTATTCTGTCTTGCCCTTAACCCATTAAGCTGTCTACTTAACAGCTTAGGCCAGGGCTATAATTTGACTCCTAGAAAACAACAAAGTGTAAAGACTTCTCATCTTCTCTTTGTCGATGATTTAAAACTGTATAGCTCATCAGATAATGAACTGAAAGCACTACTGCAAGTTGTCAAAACTTTTTCAGATGATATAAGAATGAGATTTGGTCTTGATAAATGTGCAAAAGCAACCTTTAAAGCAGGAAAACTGCAGCACCAAGAAAACATCAGTTTGGGACAAGAATGTCACATAAAAGAACTTGAGCAAGAGGGAGTGTATAAATATTTGGGAACTGATGAAGGACATGAACAAATGCGAATAAAACTTAGTAAGGAATACTTAAGAAGACTTAAATTAAACCTGAAAACATTGTTGACATCTAGGAAGAAAATCCAAGCTATAAACCAATTTGTTCTTCCTGTCCTAACTTACAGTTTTGGAGTGACTGACTGGCCCCAAAAATGTGTTGGACAGATTAGCTAGGAAAACAAGAAGGATGCTTCATGCTCACCAAATGATTTATAAAAATCAGTGCATACCAAGATTATATATTCCCCATTCCGAAGGAGGGATGGTTCTCCTTGAAAATGATTACATGTACAGATCTGCAATTGTGGGACTCCACACATATCTGCTGACCTCACAAGACCCAAATGTAGTGAAAGTTTGGAAACATGAGGAGAATAAATATAAGATGACTTACCTGCTTAATCTAGCAGATGCATACCAGCATCAAACAGAAATGGAAATCAAACCAGAAGTAGATAAAAATCAGGCAGCAATTGAATGTGCCAAAAAACAAAAAAAAAAGAATATAAGGTGAAGGACCCGGTGAGAAGGCAAGAAATGTGGAAAATGCATAAATATAGTTGCATGTATAGAAAACTTCTGGAAGAACTTCATGTTGATCAAGAATGAACACAAGAATGGATAAGGAGAGGCGAATTTAAAACCAAGAGATGAAAGGTTAATACTGGTGGCCCAAGACAGTGGGCTACGTACATGCTGGTTTACAAAATCCATTGAACATGTGGGAGAAACAGACAAATGAGAATTTTTAAAACCAAATTGCAAATAGTTGCACACCTCGTTGCTGGTTGTGACATACTAATGGCAGAAGGACTGTATACTGAAGGACATAATAACGTGGCAAGACTGTTGCACTGGGGAATGTGCAAACATTATGGTACTGAAGTGGCTGAAATGAAAAAATGAAAAAATCATAGATAATGATGAAGTCTACTTCACATGGGATCACCCATTACCAACAGTTCAAAAGATACATGCTAGAAAACCAGATATAGCGGTCCATGAAAAGAAGACAAAAGTAACATTGATCATTGAAATCACCACACCTAGTGACTACAGTGTCTTGCGTACAGAGAGACACAAAGTCATAAAATATCAGGATTTGCAGGCAGAAACAACAGCAATGTGGAAGAAAGATACCCCGACAGTTCCAACAGTAGAGGTGCAAAGGGTTTTATAAAAAAGAATCTACAATCGTATTTAGACATGTTACCAATATATGTACCTCGTATGAACTGCAGAAGGAGTCATTAATGGGCGCACTGCGGGTGCTGCGAAGAGGACTTGTGGCTGATATCAAAGACTGAAACAATACTAATTTCATGAACTTTAACTGTCATGCCATTAGAAACACAAAAGACTTGGAGAAAATAAAAGGAAAGAGGCTACATTCATGGATAAAGAAGTGCTTACAGATTTGTAAGACACACCCTACACTGATTAACTACATTATAGGGTCCATGAAACAGTGGCAACCACTTTGCAGCTATGCCATAATAAAGGAAAAATGATTATCCCAGGGATAAAAATTCAAAGGGGATATGCTAGGGTGACATTCTCACCGCTGCTCTTTTGTCTTGCCCTCAACCCATTAAGCTGTCTACTTAACAGATTAGGTCATGGTTACAATTTGGTTTCCAGACAGCAACAACGTGTAAGGATTTCTCTTCTTTTTGTGAATGATTTAAAGCTATATAGTTCATCAGATGAGGAGCTGAAAGGACAAAAGGAAGTGGTCAAAACTTTCTTAGATGATATAATAATAATCTTGATTGTGCAAATGCAACATTTAAAGCAGGAAAGCTGCATCACCAAGAAAATATCAGTCTGGGACAGGAATGTGGTATAAAGAAACTTGAGCAGGTGGGAGTATACAAATATTTGGGAATTGATGAAGGATTGACAATAAAACATTAACAAATGCAAACAAAACTCAGTAAAGAATATTTTAGAAGACTAAAATTAATGGTGAAAATATCCCTCACATCTAAGAAAAAAGTCCAAGTTGTAAACCAATTTGCTCTTCCTGTTCTAACTTACAGTTTTGGGATGACTGACTGACTCCCAAATGGTATTGGATCAGGAGGACAGGAAAACCAGAAAAATGCTTCATACTTACCAAATGATATAAAAAACTCTGTGTATACCAAGATTATGTATTCCTCATTTTGAAGGAGGTATGGGCCTCCTCGAAATTGATTACATGTATAGATCTGCAATCGTAGGACTACATACATATCTGCTACTCTTACAAGATCCAGACGTAGTGAAAGTTTTGACATACGAAGAGAACAAATCTAAGATAACTTCCCTGCTTAGTTTAGCAGAAGCATATCAGTGTCAAGCAGGAATGGAAACCAAACCAGAAGCAGACAAAAATCAGGCAGCAACTGAATGTGGCAAAAAAACAAAAGAAAGAATATAAGGAGAAGGATCAGATGAGAAGGCAAAAAATGTTAAAAAGGCATAAATATAGTTGCAAGTGCAGAAAATTCCTGGAACAAACCTCATGTCCATCAGTATCTGACCCAGGAATGGTTAAAAATAAGTGAATTTTAACCAAAAGATGAAAGGTTAATGTTAGTGTAGTGACCCAGGACAGTGGACTATTTGCACACTGGTTTACAAAGTCCACTGAAAATGAGGGAGAAACAGACAAATGCAGGTTCTATAAAACAACTGAAAGCAGTCGCAAACTTTGTTGCTGGATGTGATACATTAATGGCAGGGAACCTGTATACTGAAAGGCATAATAATGTGGCAAGACTGTTGCATTGGGGATTGTGCAAACATTACTGACCTGAAGTAGCTGAGAAGCATTGGAAACTTGAGCTGCAAAGCATTATGAAGAATGATGAAGTGTATATCACATGGGATCACCCATTACTAACAGTTCAAAATGTAGATGACAGAAAACCAGATATAGTAGTCCCGAAAAAAAGACTAATGTAGCATTGACCATTGAAATTTCTACTCCTAGTGATTACAGAGTCTTATATATCAAGAAACACAAACTCATAAAATACCAGGATTTGCAGGCAGAAATGACAGCAATGTGAAAGAAAGATACCCAGACAGTTCTGATTGTAGGAGCAAGAGGTGTAATAAAATAGAATTTATAGCTGTGTTTGGATATGCTACCAATACATGTAACTCCATATGAATACAGGAGGATTCTGTGATGGGCACAATGAAGGTGCAATGAAGAGCACTTTTGTCTAAAATCAAAGATGGTAACTACACTAATTTCATGGACTTTAATCATACCTTCACTTATGAATGGGGTCCATTCCCATCATGGTATTAGAAACCCAAAAGACTTGGAGAAATTAAACCTACAGAAAGCAGCAACTAGGCTGTGGTTTTAAACTTTTGTAAACCCCTTCAAGGTCAAGTAGGAAAGACTTCCTTCTTTTCATGACAGATACTAGCAATTCTGCTTCCTTTTCCAGCCATATCCTCAACCAACAGATGGTCAAGAGCATGATGCATCTTCACATCTTTGTATGTTACATCCTTACCATCTGAAAAGTGAGTGGTGAGTACAATAAAATTAGAATATGTCATGCACTTAGTTTTGCACTCTCCATCAGTCTTAATTGTGCACAGCCCCATACACAACCTTCCCTAGAAAGGGAAGGAATATTGCATTTCATTCATAAATGAGCCATTCGTTCTTAACAGTGCTTTGAATTTTACTAACAGGGTACAGCCTTTATGTTTCTTATCATGGATAGTTCCAGTGCCATCTATACTGTTTCAAATTTAAGTTCTGTATTTAGTCAGCTTAAATAGCTTTCCCTGTGGCAGCAGGTTTAAGAACAGTGAGACCATGTTCAGAGTACAAATGACACAGAGTTAAATTTGTTAAAATAATTTACATTAAAAATAATGTATACTTAAAACTAACATCTGGAGCTGATATCTTTAATTTTTTATACAGCTACCAGTAGTTTGTAGGCATTTGCCCTACTATGCTTTTCTGGTTTGAGAAGTGAAAAAAAAAAACATGTCTATGCAGTAATGCAGTAATGCAGTAACAGCAATCTAGATGGAGACCGTTATCGTTATTACATTTCCTCCCTTTGTATCTCTGACATGTGGTATTCCACTCAGAGGAATAGAAGGAACTAAGTAGTTAGGTATGCAAATGTCATGCTAATTAGCTGTCCAAACCTCTGGAAAGCGCACCTACTTTTCTACACCTTTCTCCAGATTTTTGATATCTGCAGATTGAGAGGGATGAAGGCCTGCTTGGTCAGTTTGGTAACAAAAACAACTAAGTAACACATAAAAGTAAGAAAAAATGCTTCTAAATTTATCTTGAAATTAAAAATGAACTTACCAACTTGTCTAACTTTGAAGATGAACCTGAAAGTCCTGGGGGACCTGGTGGGCCTGGAGGTCCAACTGGTCCAGGAAGTCCTACTCCTGGGTTACCCTAAGGTAAGAAGTAAATGTATATGAGTTGTACACAAAATGACCCAAGAATTAAACCACAACATAAAGAAATTAAGAATCTTTTGTACTTGAAATAAAAGCAAATACTGCACATTTAAAATCAAGAATATAATCCTGATTCATGAACACATGATACTTGACCAGAACCAGAGATACCAAACTGTTGGACATGGAACGTATAAACAAAAAAACTAAGACAAAGTAAGAAGCCAACATATTAAATACATGAAATGATAACTAACAGTACAGCATGCACATATTAATGTCTTCAGAAGATAAGTGTACCTTTTCTCCTTTAACACCTGGTTCACCTTGAGGTCCAGGGAAACCCTGGGGACCCACATCTCCCTAGAAAGAGTAAGCAAAATGACACATTATATATATTTATAAATCTGGAATGAAGTACCCACCTGTGTGAAAAATAAAGTGATACATTTTCTATATGTGGAATATTAGTTTTAAATTTCCGATGATCTACAGTCTGGAACTCTGAAGCCAATGTATTTCGTTGACTCATTCGGTGTATTATCTCCTTACTTAATAAGGGGCATGTACCTTCCTAGCCTTGCTTGCAGAAGCTATGCCTTCCTTCACAGTAGTTCACCCCACCTTACAAAGATATAGAAATACTTTCTTTCTGTAGAGGGTTCCACTGTTCTGCTTAGAACAGAGCTTTGAACTCCCCCTTCTGCATAGATGCTAGGATAAACATAGGTTAATATGCATGCCCTTGCCAAATACAGCAATGTGTAGCCTCTGCTTCCTTCATTCACGCTAAGTGGAACGAGCTACATTTTTTTCTTAACTCTTCTCCCTATTGCAATTCGTTAAGACACAACCCCTTTCCACTGAGCTCTGCTTGAAACCCTCATCTGTTTTTTTTTTCCTTTTATCAGGGATGTGGTACAGAAGCATGCAAATGTACTGAAATACAGAAAGAAAATATCATCAAGACTACCAGAATGCACTACCTTCACCAAAAAAACTGATAAAGAAGATAAATAATATTCTGCTTAAATTTTTTTGGCACCCTAATAAACCAAGAGTTTATTTTGATTGGCACAGAAAGGGTTGAGATAATGGTGGGGCAGCATTACCTGATATTCAACTGTATTCCACTTCAGCAATTGTAAAGGTTATAGTGTTGTGGTTAAATTCATCTTATTATTCAAAATGGAATCAAATACATCAAGAATTATTATTAGTAAATAATAAATATATCACAACCTGTCATAAACAATTACCATCATATTGTTTTAACTAGTTATTAAGAGCTTTGCGTAAATGGTATTACATAATAACATAATTTCCTCTTTCGGAAAGTTCACATATTCTAACCATCGTATTAAAGATTTAATATGTTATGTTTCCAACTGTATATACAAATGACTGCTTAGAAACTCATAACTTCAACAAAATGCTAGTACTGAAACAACAAAGTAATTCAGTTTATTGGCATCAATTCTTAAATGGTACCAATATATATATATAAATATATATATATATATATATATATATATAAATATATATATATATATATATATATATATCTATATATATATATATACTGTTGAAAATTTAAGGTCCAAATACAATCCATTTTCTGAGAACTGGTCAAATTTATAAACAGAGACATTGTGAACACAGGAGGTAAATAACATATTTAACCTTGAAAAGAAATCATTCCCCAAATTACTGGAATTCTTAATAAATATCAATAGTAATGCAATGAAAAATAAATCATATTTGTCACAAATTTATAAACTTATTAAGTTAGATTTCACATACTTAGACAATTCCTATTGGAACTACTCCTCAAAAATGAACACTGAAGACTTCTCTGAAGAATACAAGAAATTTATAATAAACTCTACAGATAAAGCTACATCTTAATTATACTGGACAATTTTTACTTTTATATTTTTACATGGCACTCTCTTAGCTCCCAAGAAAATTACAATTATGTATAAATCAAATACAATTAAATTCTGGAGATGTGATTCTGAAACAAAAGCTGATTGGACCCATATGGTATATGAATGTGAAGTCATGTCCCCTTTTTGGAAAAAAGATTAATAACTTCATTCAGGCTCTATGGTCAGGCAGATGTAATATTTCTAAATGTTTAGTTTTATTTAATGCTCCAATTCCTGAGATAATTCCAAAAACCCAAGTGCTTCTTCTTTGGTCTATCCTTGCTATAGCCAGAAAAGCAATTACTAACAATTGGAAAAGTAAAGTTACCCTCTCTAGTGCTCAATTTATTAGTACGGCAAAATTGTTTGCAGTGGTGAATTACATACTATAAAGATGAGAACTTCTAATACTACACATTCATATTAATTTTGGCTTAAACTTGCCTGAAAAATATTAATTGTCGTTGATGTATAACTTTGATGTATTGATCAGCTGTGGATCTATGTAAATAGTTATTTGTTTGTTTTAGAATTCATTTGTTTATTTACTGTTTTAAAACCAAATAAAAAAGACTACTAGAGTGCTGCTACTACACCCTTTATAGCTACCCACCCTTCCTTCAACTGTCCCAAGTACCAAATAATTCTCCTGTACTACATACCAACATCCTGACATTGTGTTCAATAGCTGTATAATGCTCTCACTGAAACAGCATTCTCACATCAGCATTAAATCGCCCTCCTTCCATCTACCACCCATGCCTCCCTCTGTCCTTCAGCTACCTGCCTCCCACTTACAGTCCTGAAATACACCATTTCAGATACCCGACTTTGTCTTTTCTGTTTCACTGCGTACTTTACAGAGCACTAAGCCTTTCAGCATTCTCTTGCCAAGACATTCTCCTCATTACTGTAGCCTAATATGCCTTTCTACATATGACGGACAGAACTGAACGAATTGTGCCAGATGCTGCATTTAAGAGTGCCCTGAACAACAGAAGGTTTGTTATTAACTTCAAGTCCATTACTTCAACTAACACCTCAGCATCATCACTGTTCTTTCTCATCATGTGGCATGATTTAGCTTACATTGACTATGCCCCCAGATTCCTTCTCTTGTCTCACCATCATATAACTATCCTCCTATCAGGCATATTCTTGACCTCAATGAATGCCCAGCGTGTATTTTTTTTTCGTACTAAGCCTTGGATGCCACTAATCTTATCATCCTATAAGACGTGGATGACCTCAAAAGATACCAGTCCCTTCATCCATGGCAATAACATCAGAATCACTGCTGTGCAAGCAACATGAAATGAGTGATACACGAGTGACCATAGCACTGACCCTAGCAATGAGCTCTGAGGTAAACCTACTGGTAAAATTAATTTATCCACATACTCCACTATGCATTAATACCCTTTACTTTCAAACAATCAGCTACTTACTTGACTGTACATTTTTGGCTCCTCCCCAGTTTTAAATCCCCCAAAAGTATCCTGCAGAACACAGTGTCAAACATCTTGCTAAAGTCCAGTTACACCACATACAAAGGGTTTCCTCAAAATATCTAAGTGTGATCCAGATATATACAATAATTACAGGACTGGCAAAATCTTTAATGTGTGACTATATACAGCTACCTATCTGCAAGACTGTATTTATGAACTTGCCAACATGACTGAATGTTTTCATGACTCACTGGGATGCAAGAGAACTACCATACATACCATATTACAATTCTGCAGCAACTTTTTACTTTCAGCAATGATACAGATCTACAGGTAATCCACCACGAGTTACCTTCAATTCTTAACAACCAGGAAGACAGCTAGTCATCTTCATTTTCAACCCAAAAAAACTTAAAGTTTTGGCTCTAATTTCTTCCTGCTCATTTTACAATTTCTCTGTTCCCATGTATGTGCAGTCTACCCCTCCAAAATGCACCCCATTCCTCTGTAAATAGCAAGGTGAAGCAGCTACTCAGTATGCATACACCATCGATAACAATAACCCAGTCTCTGTCCTTCACTCACGTAACCCTCTCACTTTTAAGGTTAATCCAGCCTGTGATATCTCTGCTCTCTCTTTCTATGTCTCCATCTCTCTCTCTCGATCTTGTTTAAGACCTGTGTCCTCCTCACAATCACTTTCATTAGTTAATCCAGCCTGTGAGATATCTGCTCTCTCTTTCTATGTCTCCATCTCTCTCTCTCGATCTTGTTTAAGACCTGTGTCCTCCTCACAATCACTTTCATTAGTTAATCCAGCCTGTGAGATCTCTGCTTTCTCTTTCTATGTCTCCATCTCTCTCTCTCGATCTTGTTTAAGACCTGTGTCCTCCTCACAATCACTTTCATTAGTTAATCCAGCCTGTGAGATCTCTGCTCTCTCTTTCTATGTCTCCATCTCTCTCTCTCGATCCTGTTTAAGACCTGTGTCCTCCTCACAATCACTTTCATTATTTTATGTATACATTCCTTCTTTCACATGTAACTACTTTTACTTAAAACCTTATTCAAACTGATTTCATCTTGCCACATTTTCTCCTAATGCAGTGTTACTACAATACTTTCTGTTACCCTGACAGACCCTATGGCTTAAGACTATCAGTTTCTTCTACCCTACCAAATTGTGGAACAGCAACCTGGAACAAATAAGCAGTAGTAGCCTGGATGTAGAAGATGTCTGATATTAGTAATCACAGGAGTAGGGAGATGGGAAAACTAAAAGAAGGTTCAAAATCCGCCATGTCTCAAAAAATATTGATCTCATGGGCTGTCTGTTTCCATTACATTTCAATCTGCTTCCTACTGCAGAATTCCATAGCTGGGCAGGATTCTCCTGTGGTCCCAGACCTCTGTCTTTGTTATCCTCTCCACCATTCCTATAGGTAACACAAACTGAACTAAGATTTGACCACTCTTGCAGAGAGGCTTTCTTATTTCCATCATCTTAGTGTTGTTGAGGGTAAAGTGCCATGAACTCTCTAATAGATAATAAGTCTAAACAGCCAGGCCATCTCGTCTGTGCATTTCTGTGTTTCTCTTATAATCATTTAGAAATTAGCAGTGGACATTTTCCGCAGAAAATATCTCACTCTCAAACTTCACTTCCACACAGCAGCTTTAAAACTAAATGGTTCCATAAAGCAGAAATAAAGGTGGCTAGACAACTGACCTTACAATATGGATGCTAACTCTCTTAACCTCACATACTGCCCTGCATGTAGCTACCTAGGCAGCTAATACAGGAGAGGTATGTAGCCAACTACGTTCTACTAGCTCAAAATTCAAACAATACCTGATTATTCAGGTGAGCAAATAATGTCATTGATTTTTTTTTTCTGAGTAGCTAGGTTAGCTAGACATTCTTGGCTGAGGAAATTGAGAATGGCTCCACAATAAATTGATTTCACTTTACAGAATCAAGCTTCACAGCAAAAGACTGACAAGTCTAGCATTTATTATTCAATGTTCTTTGCTTCCTGAAATGTGCTAAGTAATATCAGCATTTGTCAAAATTAAGCTGCAGTATAAAAATAAATGTGTACATTGTTTTCATTGCTCTAAGTTTCTATTGGTAATATACTAGTTTACCCCAAACTATGCTATACTTACCAAATCATGCGAACAGTAACTCGGAAAATCTTAACATTTAAACTCATCACACAGTAACATACAGCAGGACTTAATATGCTGATGGTCCAAGTTTAGAACTTAGCTTTCTAGATAAGTAATTCAGGCAGATATAAATCCAAAGCCTTGCCAGGTAATGTACCACAGTACAAACAAGGTTATCAAAATGAAAGAAAGACAAGTATTCAAAATAAGAACTTAATGCTAGAACTTAACAGCATACTACAATGCTTGTTTGTGTGAATTTCTACAGCAGTGGCTTACACAGAGGGTGTCATGGACTGGGAATTGGTATGCATCAGTAAGGCACACATGACAGATTCTAAAAATAAAACACATTCACTCATTAATGCTCAATTCTTTTTCATGTCCTTAGCTGTCATGACCAGCCCTTTTCAGCAAGTCTGCCATTAACATGGACTTTAAATGACCCATAAACATGGAAGAAGTATTTATTAAGTGCAACAGAACTTACTGGTTTGCCATCTTCACCTGGGTCACCCTATAAGAAAGAGAAAAAAAAAGAGAAAAAACAGGGATCCATTAGTAAATAACTGCTTTAATGATAATCATCATACCACAAAAGTCATAAACAATCAGATTTTGCATTAGACACTGAGAACCACAACTCTAATAGCCTATTTACATGAAGTAGCAAAGTCTTTTTATAGGGAAACTGTGCAGCTACAATCATGGATGATGGAAGAAGGAGAAATTCCAGAGTGCAGCTTTTGATATTAATATATATATATATATATATATATATATATATATATATATATATATATATATATATATCTGGATTTAAATGGGTACAGCTGTTTAAATAACATTTCTATAATGACAACCAGCTGTGGATATCCATCACATTCATAAGTCCATAGATTAGTACTAGGCTAACTGCCTTTGTTGACTATTTTAAGCCTAGCCAATTACCCCATGTGAGAATCAAACCCTTCACCTTCTGTCTGTAAAGTAAACATCTTAGCCATTATGCCACCCTCCCACACATGTACAACCACGTGGTTTGCAAATAATTTCACAATAACAAGGGTCAACACAAAATCAGTTTAGAAAGATAGTAAGGACAAATACAAATTACAGAAAGATGGACGAAGATGAAAATTGTGACAATCAAGTTGGAAGAATGACAAAAAATCAAGAAGGAAGCAAAAAGTATCCCTGGAAAAAGTAGAAAATGATAAAGTCTTGAACAGTGGTAAGAAAAGATAACCCCTTGAGATAGTATGGCTAAAAGAATTAAACTGCTTCAAAGGCAAAATTAATGGATTTTCACTGACTTGCTTGAGCTCATTTACTTTTTAGTTTGTTAGTGCTATACTTGTTCAAGGTATTGTTTGCCCCATACCTGACTGCTCACTACATCTTGTAGTAATATGTTACTCCTTGATATATTACAGTGTACTGTATTTGGAGACTGTTGGCTAGTGGAGAAGGAACTACCATTTCTACATGTATTAATAATGATCGCTCTTTCATTCAGTTAAAGTAACCACAAAGTGAGACTATATACGTAAGTGGAGGTAAGTGGGCACCCCTACATAGTCTCCTGAAAAAATATGAATTTGTTATTACATATTTACTTGAATTTCCCATCGCCATAAGTATGTAGTCATAGATCTTATACACACTTGAGGTATTAGGTTTCACTCTGAAATGCACAAATTAGTTAGTGTATTTAGAGTTTGTACATGTTTTAAACCCTCTCACCACAAAACTGAGCCTAATGGCCCCTCTACCTGCAGCCATTCAGCCCATCTCTTTGATGACAGTGGGAGCTGAGACTCCCCATATGAGTCATGTGCTCTACGGCCCCTATGTTACTGCCCATGAATTCCCCATGAGCTTGTCTGTTCAATTTTGAGAGCCAGGTGGTAGGGCTTGGGTCACCTTACTGGTCCTGCATCATGGCCTACTATCTCCTTGGCAGAGCACCCTCTCCAATGGCAGCCCTTTAAAGGTCTTCTACTGTTCTTCCGATGGAACATCTGCCTCCACAGGCTGAATTCTACTTGGCTTACTGTGTGACCTACACAGGGCAGCATGGGCTTGCTAGGATCATACTCCATGGAAAGAACACCTAGTGGTCCCACTAGCTGTCACCCATGTGGTATGCCACAGCCACCAACCTCCCTTCTTTCCCCAGGATGGCCATGCCAGAAATGGCTGATCACTCCCATCTTGCCTTGCCAGCCCCTACAGGCACCCAAGCCATTATTCTAACTCAAGTCAGCTGTGACACAGTGAAGGCATTATCCATCTGTGCTACAGAAAGTACAGTTGTGTACACTTGCCATAAATGTAGATGTTCGAGTGTATTCACTGCTGCAGTCATCACATTTGCAATCTGCTTGCAAGTTATTTGTGGTTGGGTCTACAACTGCACTGCTAAGTGGAACATATCAGCAATGGATGCTACTACTCTTTGTTCGGAGAGCATGGAATTTGGCCACAGATGTAATCAAGAGTTGATTCTACTGCTAAATATGGTGTGTGTGTGTGTGTGTGTGTGTGTGTGTGTGTGTGTGTGTGTGTGTGTGTGTGTGTGTGTGTGTGTGTGTGTGTGTGTGTGTGTATGGTGCTGAGTCATGACTAACTCATGGTGACCCTATGGACATACATCTGACCCATTTACAGAGTTTTGATGGCAGAGATAAGGGCGAAAAGGTTGTCTAAGCTGACTATTACCAGCAACACTAGTCTGCTCTCAAACCTAGTTTATTAGTGCCCAAAGTCAGCAAATGCTATCTATCCTTACCTTGTTCTTTACCATCATGGATTTTTTATTCTACAGTTTCAAGCAAGCCGTTTCCTCATAGGTGCTCCTCTTAGGCTTTCATATTTGAAAGGTAATTAATTTATTTAAAACACTTTTGTTTTTCAAAGCAAATGTTGCTTTATCACAAGAAGCATGGCTTCAGTAGAAAGGAGAAACAAAAAGCTTTGAAAAACAGAAAGGCATTTTAAGTGGTCAGACGCTACTTGCCTGTGCTTAGACTTGTCTGCATCCTGCTGGTTGACATATAACTGGACTCCATTTTCACAGCAGCTAACATTTGTTATTTGAATATAATCAAATTAAAACAGATGCGCAAAAGACTTGAACAATATTTGTACATGGGACTATAACTGCACTGTTAATTTGAACATAATAGCAGGCACAATTAAAGTTTCTACTACTGCTTGTTGTTGTTAACCTAACTTTTGCCACAGTCATATACAAGACTGATAAAACTTGAATTCTTGAAAACTAAAGGGTAATTATTTCTATTTTGTGCATGAGCATACACACACACACACACACACACACACACACACACACACACGCACACACGCACACATGCACACAAGCACACACACACACACACACACACACACACACACACACACACACACACACACACACACACACACACACATTAAAGATGAGTGAGCAAAAAAAAATGCAGATTTTTATAAATATGAATGAACATACTATACTAAAACCTGGCATTTCTCTTTAATTACAGACCTTTTTTACAAAACAAACAGCAAGTCTGAGGCAGTCACGTTGGAAAAATGCTGCTCCTTTGAACCTGGATTAATGTAATGTGAAGAAATGTATTTTAAAGCTCAGGTGCACATTATGTATTCATGCAAGAATGTGAAGCAGTGCTGCACGGGTTAACATGACAGCTTATTCCTGAAGCAGTGCTGCACGGGTTAACATGACAGCTTATTCCTGATTACACCGATGGAATACAATAAACTTATCATGTTAATTACATCAACACTGTAAAAGCAACAGTGCCGCTTCTCATGGAGCCTTTCAACTTCACATATTGTCCTTATCACAGCAGTAGATCATATAGATGTTTTATTCACTGACACAGTATCCTACTGATCCAGTATGTTTCACCTCTACAGGTATTCCAGTCAACACAAAAATATTAAATTTAAATAACTCTCAATTCAAGGTCTTGTCTCAGGAATGACATACTGTTAAATATGATTGAGAATGCTAATTTTTGCAGTCATGCTGTGGAATTACCCCTTGGGGAGAAATGCATAAAGTCACTGACATGTTATTTAAGGCGGGATTCCACAGATGACCGGTTTTAAATTAGGCTCTGAACACTGAAGAATGGAAAGTTTACAAGCAAACGTTCATCAAACTAAGGGCAAGTTACTAACTTTGGCAATTACCAGCAATACAGCACCAAATGCCAAAAATGCAAATATTAATGTATCACCTTAAACATTATATGTAATCCCGATATAAAAGTCTAACTTGAGGGTGTGATTTTGAAGTCTACCTCAAGGGGAGAAGACAAGTCTTTGCTCCTAGAATGATTAGTATCTTTAATCACTAGGACTGCGGTGTGTGGAAGGAGTTCAGAGGGTGTGTGTTTGGTGGTGGGTTGAAGTGAGACTGCCAGGTGTTGGCAAAGAAAAACATTACATATCTGTTTGATGATAGCAACGAAATATCAAAAACGTATTTTTCTTTATTTCAAGCACAACAGCAAATACCAATACCAACCAGCATTACTGACATTTGGTAGAGGAATAGGTAGCCTTTCCATTGTCACTCTAAAGGGGGTTGAGATTTTGTGAAAAGCTGTGAAAGGGGTCAAGGATTTTTTTTTTTAAATTGCACATACGGTTTGCAAATGATACTTGTTTTATGGACTTAATACTCACTAAGTGGGCACAGTTGGAGGACTTTGGATCAAAGTGGACCACTCTATGAGCCAGTGTAAAAGTGTCTGTGCTTGCTTGCTTCTGACCCAAGCGAACCACTCTATGTGCAAACGTAAATGTGTCTGTGCTTGAGTGTGTTAAAAAATTTGCAGGGGATGGACAAAGAAGACTGATTCGCTTATACTCATACTTAGTGGCTGGAAACACTTAAGGAAGTGATGTTTCATCTGGGAAGAGTGAAATGTAGCCGAAGACAGGCAAGTCTGCTGACTGCTCCACAAATAAATGAATGACACCACACTATCAGTGACTAGCATCATTCTCCTAATCCAGAAAATGAACACCTCTCAGGATGTCATTGGCATAGAGATACTGTTTCCTCAAATGGCCACATCAGGTTTCCAATTGAAAATCACAAAATACACAGTTTCCCTCCCTCTCTTTACCACATAGTTCAAACTCTGGACTTAATTACTATGGCAAAACTGAGTTGCTGGCTAAACAACCAATTAAGAAACAAGTTAACACTGGTGAGAGATAAGTTAAAAGAAAGCACAGTTGTGTACACTTACCATAAATGTAGCTGTTCGAGTGTATTCACTGTTGCAGTCATCACATTTGGGTTATCCCTGCCAGGGTAGCCCTCGGCCGGCCCAAATACCAAAGACTTAGTATTTCTGCGTCAGTTGCTGTTGCTTCAGGACTGATGTCAGGTCATCAGTAGTATAAAATAAGGCAGCCGACACCATTACATTAGTTTTTCTTGCCCTAACCTGTCAGGAGCCCCCAAGTAGGAGTCCAGGTTCTGGTGGAAGAAACCCAACCAGTGGAAAATAAATACCAATAAGTCCCTTGTAAGGAAAGGAAAACAACAAGTTAGAAAGGTAATAAAAGGAGAAGGAGAAGAAAGGGGGCTGGAGGGAGGGTAACCAGGACTGCAACAGTGAATACACTCGAACATCTACATTTATGGTAAGTGTACACAACTGTACCACATTCTTCGTGTTTCACTGTTGCAGTCATCACATTTGGGTTGATTCCCAAACCTGTTGAAAAGGGTGGATGCAGTCAATGAAATTAGGGGCTGGCTAGGATGCCCTGCAAGACTGCAGAGGCAAACCCTGCTCCGGATTTGGAGAAGATTGGCAGGTGGTAATGCTTGGTAAAAATGTGAACAGATGACCAGATGGCAACCTCCAGGATGTCTCTGGTTGGGACTCCTCTGAGGAAAACTGCAGAGGTGGAGGCCGCTCTTGTGGCGTGTGTCCTGATCCCCTTGGGGGGACACTTTCCATGCTGTTTGTAGCAGAAATGGATGCAGTGTGCTATTCATTTGGAAATGGTTTGTTTGGAGATGGCTTTGCCTTCTGCCCTGTAGGAAAGCTAACCAGCAATTGATCTGACTTTCTGAAGGATTTAGTCCTGCTAGATAGAATCTGAGCTGTCTGTGCACATCTAGAGAGTGATGAATTCTTTCAAAATATTTTGGGGATTAGGAAAAAAGGTGGGCAAATGAATGGATTGGTTGAGAGCCACAGTGGACACCACCTTGGGCATGAAGGATGTGTTAGTTCTGAGGGATGCCCTGTCTGCATAGAAGATGATGAAGGGTTACACAGCCATGAGTGCTTGCAGCTCAGGGACACTTCTGGCTGAAGTGATGGCCAGAAGAAATGCTGTCTTCCAGGAGAGAAATTTTAGCTCTGCAGAAGCAGCTGGTTCGAAAGGGGGCAGGGTGAGCTTTTCCAATACAAAGTTAAGGTTCCAAGCTGGTGTTGGTGCCCTTCTGGGTGGCCTCAAGTTGCCAACCCCTCTTAGGAACTGTTTGATCAAAGGGTGTGAAAAAAGAGGCTGCTCAGTGGGAAAATGAGTAGAAATAGCAGAGGCATGAATTTTTATAGAGGAGAAAGAGAGGCCACTGTGTAGTAGGTCAGCTAAGTAATCCAGGATGAGAGGGAGGGAGGGCTGTGCCATATTGGCTCCCTTAGCCTGGGTCCAGATGCAGAACCTTTTCCATTTATCAGTATAAGACTTTCTGGTGCTACGACATCTGGCCTCATAGATAACATCCAGAACCTGTTTACTGAGGTTGGCAGATTGGTTTGGGGTTAGGGAATAAGCCAAGCTGCTAAATTGAGTGTCTGCAATTGGGGATGCATGAATTCCCCTTCCCTCTGGGTCAGGAGGTTTGGAATCTGAGGAAGATGCCATAGGGGTAGTGAGGACAGGCTGTGCAGCAAGGGGTACCAGTGCTGCCAGGGCCAATCTGGAGCTATAAAAATGGTTCTTGGTTTTTCCTCCCTTATTATGAGCAATACCCTGGGGTTGAGAGGTAGGGGAGGAAAGGCACAGACTGATAGACTGACCCAGGGGAAGAACATGGCATCCCCTTTCCAAGCCATGCAGTGATGCTCCCTGGTGCAGAATTTGCTGAGTTGATGGTTGGTGTGGGAGGCAAAGAGGTCTACCTTCGGGGTTCCCCATTTGTGGGTTATTAGGTTGAAGGTACTTCTGTTGAGTTGACACTCATGTGGGTCCAGAAGATTTCTGTTTAATTGGTCTGCCAGAGAGTTGAGAGAGCCTGGTAGGAACTGTGCTAACAGGTGTAGGTGTACGGAAGAGGCTGGTGCCAAAGGGTCATGGCCAGCCTGCATAGAGGGTAGGAGTGAGTCCCTCCCTGCTTGTTGATGTACCACATCACAGTGGTGTTGTCTATTTTGATCAGGACAGCCCCTGGAGAGAGAAGGAGCTTAAAAGCTATCAAGGCGTGCTGCACAGCCGCCATCTCTTTTTGATTGATGTGCAGAGGGAATTACTGTGTCCCCATTGGTCCTGTATGCACCTGCCATCCAGTGTGCACCCCAAGCGTAGTCTGAAGCATCTGTGGTGAGGGTCTGGGTGGCAGGGGGTGGGGAGAAAGGCATTCCCTTGTTGTGGGAGCATACTGTTGTCCACCAAAGAAAATCTTTTCTGAGGAAAGAATTATAGGTAGAAGTGTTTCCAGGTCTTGAGAGTCCTGGCACCAAAGGCTCTTTAGGTACCATTGAAGTTTCCTCATATGCAGTCTGGCAAATGGAATGAGTAGTATGCAAGATGCCATGAACCCCAGAGCTTGCAGGATCTTCCTTGCAGTTAGCTGGGGCATTGTAGCTAGTTGAGAGAAGTAGGCTGTCAGGAAAATTTGTTTCTCTGGAGTAAGGTATGCCATTTGGGAAGCTGTGTCCAGACTTGCTCCCAGGAAGATTATCCTTTGGGTGGGCACCTGTTTGGATTTCTTTTCGTTGACTGTGTACGCTAGGGAGGTTAGTAGGGTCATTACAAAGACCAGGTGCTTGAGCAGCTTCTCCTGGCTGTTTGCCTGAATAAGGCAGTCATCTAAGTATGGGTAAATCTGAATATTTCTTTGTCTGCAAAAGGCAATGGCCGGAGTCAGGCATTTTGTGAAAACTCTGGGAGCAGTAGATAACCCAAAGGGAAGTGCAGAGAACTGAAAGTGTTGATATCCTGCCCTGAAGTGTAGGTATTTCCTGCATGATTCCCTGATAGGAATGTGGAGGTAGGTCTCCTTTAGATCTAGGGTGGCTAGCCAAGTGTCCTTGGAGAGCATGGATAGCAGCTGCTGGAGGGTGAGCATTTTGAATTTTGGGATCACCAGGAAGGTGTTTAGAATGGCTAGATTGAGGATGGGACGCCATGTGCCCTCTTTTCAGGGCACCAGAAAAAGTCTGGAGTAGAAACCTTGGCCTAACTGTTCTGCAAGAACATGCTCTATTGCCCTCATAGAGAGCAGGGAAAGGATTTGCTTTTGAGCCTCTGCCCATTGCCCTTCTGGGGTTGGAAGGGTGTGGAATGAAAATTTGTATCCCTGAGGCACAATGTTCAGAACCCAGTGGTCCTTGGTAATGGTTTCCCCGGTGCTCGAGTGAAAGGAGAGTTTTCCTCCTAGGGGTAGGTGAAGTTGGGCAGAGGGAGGGGGTGGAAGAGGTGAGTCATTGTGAGTTCTTACCATAAGGGGGTGGCTTAGAACTCCCTGGTTTTGAAGAGGAAGTAGTCCACTGCTTAGATCTCTGCATTCCCTGGGGCTGTTGCCGGGGGGGGGGTATGCTTCCACAGGGCCTAGGCTGGGCTGGTTTACTGGGAGCAGGAAAGGGCCAGTGTTTGGAGGGACAATGCCTGCTGAACCTAGGGCTGGACCTGCAAGAAATCCTTAACTGTTTGCATAGATTTTGCTTTTTCTTCCATCTTTTTTAAGACCTCTTCTGCCTTGGTACCAAATAAATTATCTTTTTGCAAAGGTGCATCCATCAATTTAGATTTGACATGATCTGGCAGGGGCTGTTCCTTAAGCTATGCATGGCTTCTAATGACAAATTCAGTGACTGCTGCCCTGCAAGAAGCTTCTAGGGTGTCAAAACCACAGTGCAAGGTGTGTTTAATTACTTGACTTGCAGAATGCATTAACTCTTGTGAATCTTTAGATTCTGCCCAACCAGGAAAGGAAGACATTTTTTTGTTTAAGGAGTTCCTAGGTATGTTGCTGAAATTTCAGCATATGGAACTGGCAATTTACTGCCCTGATAGCAAGAGTAGCTGAGGTGTATACTTTCATACCACATCTGTCCAATGCTCGAGAATCCCTGTCTGAGGGGGTGGGATTCTTAGAAGAGGTTACTTTAATCCCTTTTGGACCTTGAGAAATGACCTCAGGGTCAGCTGTAGGATTTTTAAAAAGATATTTGTGTGAGTCAGGGACTCTATAGTACCTCCAGAAAAATGCCAGATACTTTAATGGTGTTTTTCTGGAGTTGTATTTATTGGATTTGTGCATTTGGCTACAATTTCAGTTCTATCACTGTTTCAACCTTAATTTCTTGTAACTACAGTACCTGTCTGGTTTTCTGGGAGCAGGAGGAAGGGCATCAGGAGTTAAGCTGGATTCGAGGAAAACATCCTCCACAACATCCAGGACTGGGGGGATGGCCAAGGGTCTGTGTTGTGGAAGATCTAGAAATTCCCTGAGTCTCTTTTTAGACTGAGGGTAGTCCTGACTCTCCCATTGGAAATGCTCCCTTAAGGTATGCAGTGTTTCCCCAAAGGAAAAATCCTCTGGGGGAGAGGCTGAAGGAATGGAATCCTCTGCATCTGAAACCTCATAAGTGGAGAGGTGTTGCATGTCTTCATATTCAGATGCATCAGATTCATCTGACTCTTGTTCAGACAAAACTACAGGGGACAGATCTCTTTTCCTTTTGAAGGGGGTAGCTTGGCTTCCCCTGATCAGCATGATAAGGTCTTCCACCATTTTAAGCATTTGAGACTGAGGCAAGGTAGCAGGCGCCTGAGAGTGGGTCACTGGTTTCTTGGGAGTGGTTCGTAACCTGGGCCTAAGAAACTCGGTAGTTTTAGAAAGAATGGTAGTCGCGAAAGAAGACGGTTTGTGTTGAGAATCGGTAGTGCGAAGGACTTCCTCAGAAGCCAGTGCCTGCTCAACAGCTCTGGACCCATTCAAAGCAGAGACGACTGCAGGATCCTTAGTTGAAGAAGAATTTTGTGGCATATTGGACTCCAAAAGGGCCTCGGTAGTGGCCTGCGAATCAACAGAAGCGGACATCAGGTGCTGCGAAAGCACGTCACTGAGTACCGGAGAGCTGATGACTAGCTTAACGGAAGCATTATTGGTAGGTTTGGACCTGTGTGGTCTGTCTCTGTCTTTATCTTTACATTTTTTCAGAAGATCTACTGTTGGATGGCTTACTGAAGCCATACTGTAAGTTGAGGACTGTAAGTGAAAATATCTGGCTACAATAAGGGCCCAACAATGGATAGTTTTGGTGTTGAACAAAGCACAGAAGCGGCAACGAGGGACGTCATGGTATGGGCCTAAACAAGTGATGAAGTAAGAGTGGAAGTGTTGGTGTGGTATTTGTTTTCCACAGGCGAGACAATTATTAACTTTTTCTGGCACTGGTTAGTGCAAGAAAAAAGGATCCCCAACGGGGTACTTAGCTTTAAAAGACTTTAACTTCAATTCGGTACTTGAAAACTCAGGTAGAGGCCGACCAGCACTCGTGCAAACTGCTTCTTCTTCCGGCTCCACAATAAGAAAGACTGAAGTAATGGTGTCGGCTGCCTTACTTTATACTACTGACGACCTGACATCAGTCCTCAAGCGACAGCAACTGATACAGAAATACTAAGTCTCTGATATTCAGGCCAGGCGAGGGCTACCCTGGCAGGGATAACCCAAATGTGATGACTGCAACAGTGAAACACGAAGAACATCAATATCTGTTCAAATGGCAGGAAACATCTGCACTGTCTTAACACACCAATGTCTGTTTTGTCAATGCAGCAGACGGTCTACTATTGTCATTTTAGATGCATGAATGTTACAGCACTGGGCTACTTAGCCAAAAATTAAAAAAAAAAAAACGTATTTTCTGGCACTGTTAACTTATGACAAGGCATGGAAAAAGAGAGGGTATTAAGTAAGGAAGTAATAGAAGAATAATCAGTTGCAAAGTATTTGTTTTTTCATTTTCACATAATTACTTCACTAAAATTGAATTCTGACACATTATCATTTGAAGTCTAACATGCCGTGAAAACTATATGTGTATGCGAGTCTTATTTGGTTGAGTAAGGGAGAATACTTTTATGCTGCAACTACACTGTTTTCTTGTATTGTACTCCTTAAAATTAAGATGCATGTGTACTGTTAGCTCTAACATGACTTTTTAATTTTTACTTTATGGCATGTAACAATTTCTGGACAAGATAAGAAGGAATGATATAACATAATTGTCTGGCATAACTAAAACAAATACAGGCAATGTGAGGTGTTACACTCATCATGAGTCACATTTACTTTTCTGAAACTGCAGAAAAATTATTAGAACAGCTGAGATTATAAAATTATACAATGACTACTAACAAGCATACATAGGATAATTACTTTAATGTAACTGAAAGGTATATTCAGCATATTACACTCAATATCAGCAGACCATGTAATACATGGTCAAATATTTACTAATGTAAAATTATGCAGAAAATGTACTACACTACACTTTTAAGAGTTATTAAACCTTGCTGTAGTGCTGTACTGTGTCAGCAGATTGTAGGTTCAGAAGTTCACAGCTACTTAGGCTATTTCTCCAGGAGGATCTTTGGACACCTAACCTTACCTTCCCATGGAAGTTTTTAGCCCCTGTATTTTAAGAACAAATAATCCAGAGACAGGTAGAATATTCACATGATGCCCCTATCTATAAGGGACAAGAGTGCTAAACTAGGGGTGAATTTGTAGTTACTTCGGAAGACAATTCTCCTTACCACATCATAGCTGACAGTAGGATACCCTCTATGTCCCCAGAGTCAGATGTCTTGAGTAGGTATTTATGCCACCACTGGACTTGCGAATGTGGAACAGATTTGATAGCATAGGGTCATTTGAGGGTCTGTATGCATGGCAGAAATTGTCCCTCAGTAGCCTGTATGACACTGAGAAGAGGGCAAGGCTTTGAGATGGTTCACATCGATTTTATGATGTAGGCCCTTGACCTTCTTAGTGAGAAAGTGCTGTGGCCATTCGAGTTGTGTCAAATGTTTGGACAGAAACATACTAAAAGGGGTATTATACTCAAAGATAAGCCCGACAAGTGTACAGTGGAAGGATCACATCAGTGTTCCTGGATGCCATAACCTTACGTAACAAACTGAGAAATGAAAAAGGACTTTCTGACAATGGTGAATACATGATGATCATAGGACAATACATTGACAATATAGACTCCCAGGTGTCTAACTACTGGACGAATTGTCAGGGGTGTTATTGAGTTGTTAGTTACAGGGGACACCATGCCTTACCAAAGGATAATATCATACATTTCTTATCATTCAGTTTTAGTCTATGATTTTGACACCAGCCATAAAGATCCTCATGGAGGATCTTCGAGTCCACTGGAGAGTTTATGATGGCCCAAGATGTACAGTTATCTGCAGATTTTATCAGTTAAAAACTATCCAAAATATACATGGCTCTGCTCATGTTCTACACCAGGTTAATCAAATAGCTCTTTAATTTGTAACTGTAACATTACCCTCCATCTTGCTATTATATTTTATACAACTGATAACTTCTTGCCTCTTTTACCTATACCTTACACTACTTTCACTATCACTATACAGTCATCTAACTTCTCTTTCTCCCTTTTGTTTCTTCCCTAACCATACCCCACACTTTACTAATAAACACCTTTATTTATTTATTTATTAACATGTGTTAACCGAGAAAGTCCACTGGATCACAGACCCATTTTCAGTGGAGGCCCGGGGAGAAAAGCTCCACAAGCATTACAGAGAATGGCAAATGTTTAAAATACAGCTTAAAGTATAGCAAGTATAACAGGCAGAAAACATATTACAATTTACATTCCTTACGATTTACATTAAACTGAACTAGAAAAATCCTTACAAAAAGGTTGTAAAGTTACATCAATAGAAAAAGAATGGACTAAGAAACAAATACTACCATAGGTAAGAATTATAGTATCCTGTACAGTATAAATAAAGTAGATTAATGTGAAGACTGGGTTTTGTAAAGTTTTGTTATCTTAGTATTTGGTGGAATGTACTGAAGCAATTGATGAACCCTTATGTACCCCTGCCCATCACTGATGCTTCATGCTTAGCTACTAAATGTAATGCCTCATAGATGCGATGGTAAAGAAATAGCCTATGAAGGATGAATCACTCACCCTGGGTGATTGTAAAATCCAGCTGGGACAAGTGGAAGGGTTACCAACAAGATTTCCATTAGTGGGTTTTATTTCTTTTAATTACATTATCAGAGAAGATTCTTCTAGATAGCAGATTTTTTTTAAGATGACACAGATTTACAACAGGGCTGATGCACATAAGGGTTAACAAAAGGGTGAAAAGACTTGGAAAAAGTCAGAGAAATGCTCGAATGTGAGAAATTAAGATACTTTTTTGAATGCAAAGTACAATGGAAAGAAAACATACATAACAAGCATACTGTTTGGTAGAGACAGTTGCAAAATGATTTTCAAAACTGACCCTGGGTTGGTCAATCTTAGATGACCTAAAATATGACACACAATGTTAACAAAAAGCAATAAGGATGGTTCTGTAAACCTAGAATTCATTATAGGTGGAATAAACAGTATAATTAGCTTAAACAGCTTCTGCTTTCTAAAGTATTGGTTTTCCTCCTCTATAGAGATATTGAACATACAATTTCCTTTTATACCTTCCCCTAAAAAATGTGTAATATGCATCAGAAGTGAATTGAAGAGATACAGGTTGAGGGAACTTAACATTCACAAGGTAAAAATTGGCAAAAGCAGTATATAAACTTAGATACTCCAAATGAATTAATGCAGTCAAATGAAGTAGTAGCTCTCAGACAAAAGGGGATATGTGAGGCAAAGCATAATTTTAAAAACGGGAGGAGGAGGAGAGCCCTTTGGATGTGAGAGGAAGACGTTTCTGGAAGAGACTGACAGATGCATATTCGTATGGATCAGCCTGTCTGAGGAATATTTGTTGCTGCTAAGTTCACTTCAGTTTAAATAGCTTTAATTGCCTGGCATACTAAAAGAAAACAAAGGACAAAATGTGGCCAGATTAGGTTTACTTCAGGCAATGCTAATTAGAGGACGAGGATAAGTCACTGTGGTAAGGCTATAAGAATAGGTAGTTGGGGAAGGCCGGACTAGGCTTCGGTGACAAGGTGTGTAATAGGAAGCTATCATCGCGCAGAATATTGTTTAAGTACCAGAGAGGCGGGGCCAGGAAACTTAAGGAAGGAATGTTTAGTCTCTTGGCACAGACATTATTTTCTGCTAACAGAAGAAGTAAGAGGTGTGGTAGTGGGATTGCAAGGTTTCCTAACATTTTATAATGAGTTGAGAGAAGCTTTCAGTGGAGAATAAGCAGGAAGACCCAGTAAATGCACTTATTTTTTTGGGAATTGTGGTTGGCATTGAGTCAAGGTATTTTCATCTTCCTAAGAACAAACTGCAGAAGCTGACAACAAGTTAAAGGATTAGACTGGAGAGTGGTTACGGCACTGTTAGAGTGAGAGAGGTGATGGAGCTTCTCAGGTTATTAAATTTACTTTGTAGGGCCATAGAGGCAGGTAGAGCATTTATTAGGTCTCTGACAAACATGTTGAGGGGCACTAGGAAGAAGCACCAGAGAGTGAGAGTTACCAGGATAATCAAAGGGGATTTGAGTATACTGGTGAATTTTTGAATCAGTTCTTTAGTGTTACAATGTGGCAGGAAGAACAGCTTAAGCCAGATGATTTACAGTTGTATAGCTATGCATCTGTGCCCCTAGGCATGGAAATATAATTAAAGAGGGAATGTTTTCCTATGTTTTGGCATGAGTGTTGGTCATGTGAGTTCTTTTTTTACAGCTAATGACACACTGGGTGGCAGTGGTAGTTTGACAAAAGGACATGGCAAACAGGAGGGCAGTTTTCTAATCTGTAAGAGGATAGTTTTCCATTCTAATAATGTAGTGGCATAGGTTTTGGCTAAGAAATCCACAAGGTCAGTCACTGTGCAAGCTTTAAGGAAGTTGGTTTTGCATTGCCTTAAAATTAATTTGTCTATAACTGCTAAATATAAATGTCATAGGTTGAATGTATTAGCTGATATTCTGTTTCATATTTGCAGGTTTTAGGCTGTTGCAGATGCTCAGCCAATGACAATCCAGGAGAAGCTATGACAAATTGGTAGCCTGTAGAAAGGTGACTGGTCCTGCATGCTTTGGAAATTTCTACTTGTGAATCATATAGTTCGGCATTGTCAATAATTCCAGCATTTTTGAAAATTTTCCGTTACGTCAACAAACCCACTTACTACTTAGTATCAATATAGTTTACAGATTGTACTTGCTGGTCCAAACTGCTATCAGGGTGCACTTAGCAGCATTAAGTGCAGCTGCAAAGTTTTCAAGTTGTTTAGATTAGACAAAACATTGGTTGATGTTAAAGGATGGTGAACAGTTGAATATTTTTAAGGGGCCTAGCAGTAGGTAAGGGTTTGCCTGTTTTTAAGCAATTTTTAAAGATGTCATTGAAAGGATTGTTTGTTTAAGTCTTTGTTGGCCTTTCTCTATGAAGGGGCTTTTCATATTAGTTAATTTTTTGGTAGGCTGACATGGTCAGGAGTGTACATAACTCATGATGCAATGTTGATTTGGTTGAAGTGCTTTAAGAAAGACCAGGTAGTGTATAATGAGGAGAGTTTTGTGTCCTGTATGTTTGGGGGTTAACATGTATAGAAACTGGCTCAAGGACAGAACCCACATGGTTAGAATTGCTGGAGACATGTCAGACTCCAAACCAGTTACAAGTGGCGTCCCCCAAGGCTCAGTCCTGGGACCGCTCTTGTTCAGTATATATTTCTCGGAGGTACAGGCCAACATGGAAGGACTGTGGCTGACTAAGTTCGCAGATGACTGCAAACTGGGTGCCATAATCGACTCTCCAGCTGACACAAGCATCCTCCAAAAGGGCCTCATAGAAACAGACAACTGGTGCCAGAGCCATGGCCTCAAGCTAAACGCCAAAAAGTGTATAGTCATCCCCTTTGGAAAAAACAAAGTGCCCACAAATTACCACATAGGTGGTAATCCATTAAATACAGAAGAAGTAATTAGGGACCTGGGGACCCAAGTTGATAGCAATCTCTCATTTGACAACCACGTGGCCAAAGTGGTTAGAAAAACATTTTATATAGCCCACCTAATCATGAAGGGATTCACATCTAGATCAGGGGAGGTCATCGTGCCTCTTTACTCATCCCTCATCAGGCCCATAATTGAGTACAATGCCCCTTTTGGGATGTACCTTGCCAGACACCTGCAGCAACTGGAAAGACCCCAAAAGTACCTCACCAAGAGGATCATAGGGCTCAAACAGATGCCATATGCTGCCCGGTTAAAGAAACTCCAGCTCTACTGAGTGGCATACCGCCTGCTCAGAGGCGATCTGTGCCTGACGTATAAAGCCATGTCCAACCCGGAATTAATGGACATGCTGCACCTCAGAAAATCCAAATCCCATCGAGCTACGCGCTCGAGAGGCTTGAACCTCAGCACTGAAATAAATAGGACATGCTGGAGGGACAGATTCATAACTCAGAGGCTCCCTTCACTCTGGAATAAAATCCCAGTCCAGGTTAGGCAGAGTCCCTCACTGACTCTCTTCAAGAGGAATCTGGATGAGTGGATGGAAGATCATAGGTTTACCCCGGGTATCACTTCTGTGTCACTGTTAGACAGAGGCACAGTATACTAACCTCAAAAAAGGGCATAGCAAAATTAATTTAAAATGGGTGGCGAAAGCCAAACACACTCTGGCTAGGCTTATAAATGCCCTAGGGCAGATAGCCTAGTATGAACCTATGAACCTATGAACCTACAGGGTGTCAGGCTGTGATTGTCCATAGTTGATTTTAGGTATTGTTCTAGTGGGACTGTAGATATTGGGCATGTTGATGTGGTTCTAAAGAACATGTTGAGGAGGACGGGTGTCTGGTACTCTTTCATTTCAAATGGTCAGGGGGTCTGACTGAACTTAGGAATGAAGGTCAGTTGATTAAAAGACAGAGCAGATGTTTTTCTGATACTTTTAGACCTTATTTAAGATAATGGGTGCTTTGTGGTATTTAAATTATTTAGTTTGATTTTAGGAAGAAAACAGGTAGTCATCATAGGTCATTCCTTCATCCACAGAGAGCTGCAGTTAGACCAGGTTGCCCTTTCATGGGCTTTGACGCCAATTGCTGGGGTGTTTGTTAGGACAGATGCAGAGGTATGCAATGGATCCAGTTGTCAGTTGTGGATAAATTGCAGATTGGGTTGTCAGGACCAGACATAGTTATTGTACATTTGGAATGCAATGATATGGGAGTTGTTCCAAAGTGAGCATTGCTGTCACTAATTCCAAAAATTGGCATTTTTAAATACATGCAGAAAAAGAATATTAAAGAATTTTCTAATTAAGTAGTTGTTTTTGATTGGATAAGGAATTTCAAATAAATTGTATAAAAGGTTGATTTGTTTTAGGGAGAGTATCTGAAGAAGTCGGTTTGTTTAGACGAAAACGCAATATTGGTATAAAGCGTTAATGTGTTTTTAGCGGTGTTTTTAGTGGATTTAACAATAAAATACTGTTTCCGACATCCGTGGCTCCAGCAGTTTTTGGCAATCTTTTTATTTTGTGTTTTTTTGTGCCAAACAACCCATTTTTTGGTTTTGTGGCTGTAATTATTTGGGTTTGGCACCATGGAGAGGTTGGACCCTCCAGAAGGAAAAGGGGTGGATGACATTGGACAATCCAGGAAATTAATTGGACAACTTACTGAGCTGGTGGACCTGCTGACACCTTTAACCCAGTCTTTGGTTGGATTATACAACAACGTTTGTGTTCACAATGCGGAAGTCCAGGAAGTACTAAGAGGACCAGGCATTTATCGTGAACAACGGAAAAACACAAATGGATCGAAGGATCAGACTAACGAAGGCAAGGGTTCTTTTAACACTGTCAACACGCCTGAAATTCTTCGTGAGGATGAGAACGGTAGCGTGACCAGCGCTCAAACTCGTGGGTCTATTCCAGCAGGTCAAAAAACTATTTTTACAAACAAAAAAGCTTCAGGTACTGTAATGAAAGTGACTTGTGTTTTAAAGAAACTAAGGACTGGTTGCTACAAAAGTATTCATTTAAGCAAACCGCTTTTAACGGACCACCGGTTGTGGCTGACTCTTATAGAGTCAAATTGGACAATTTGCATAAACTCATGTTAAAATTCAGGACATTAGAAATTGAAAATGAATATCTTACCGCATGTATTAGTAGGGGTATTGTCCCAAAAGGACTAAGGCTTTTTAAATACCCAAACAATGTTTTCGAAGGAACAGTTTTTCATAAAGAGTTAATTGAATTGTTCAATAAATGTGGTTTAGATATGTTGAGTCTTATAATAAAGGAAAATAGTAGGACACAGGTTGTGTTACAGAAAGAAATTAATGAGTTGGACCAATGTATTAAGGAAGACCTGATTTTTACCATTAAAGAAGAGAAGAACAAGTATTTTAAAATTAGGGGAGAAATTGATAAAAAATGTAGGGAAACCATTCAAAGAAAATTTAAAAAGTTAGAAAGGGATACAGAAGAATACAAAAAGGGCACAGTGTACCCTAAATCCCGGGCTCCTTCTTTTCTAAGAAATCTTTATGGAAATTACATGGTTAGAGAAATACAAGGAAATTTCGAAGATGATACCAGAGTACAAGAAGATGGTTTTAATGATGAAGAATTTCCCCCTCTTCGTAGATCAGAGAGACTACTGAATAAATCAGGGTACCAAGAAAGACATTTTTTCATGGAGAGGGGGGAGAAGGGGGAGGGGGAAATACTAAATATGGTGTCCACACCATCAAGACCCCCACCCAGTGATAAAATAGTCAGTAATGACATTTTTTGTCTGATATTCTAGTGGACGGCATTAAACACACCTTCATTGATTTTAGTATTTATAATTTTAGTCACATTCATATAGAAAAAGAACATTTCAGCCTGCTTGCAAAGGGATTCAAATGTATACCTTATAAAAAAGGAGATCTTACCCAGTCAATATTAGACCTAAAACTATTTTTTAGAAAAATTAATTTAAATTTATTATTAACATCTGAGGGAGACATAGGGAATCAAGAACTTAAAAGAAGGGGTACATTCAATCCCCCGCTCCACCCACAATTGATTAACCTGGAAAAAACTATGGAAAAAGAATTAAGAAACAGATATGATAGGTTTGGGTTTCAACCAAACCTAAGCAAGAAGGAAATTAATATTTTACAAACCCTGAGGGACAATTATAAGGTTAGAATAATGAAACCTTATAAAGGGGGTGGGTTAGTTATTATGGATAATATAATATACGAAGGAAAAATGAATGACATTTTATTTAATGAGGAAGGTTATACTAATGTGTCTATTAATGAAATTAACATTGCGTATAATAAAATAGACATTTGTTTGAAAGACATGTTTTTTGAAGGTTTATTTGATAAGAAAACCTTTGATTTTTTGAGAGTTGATAAGCCAAGAGTTCCTTCTATCTTTGGAATTCCGAAGATCCATAAAAATGAAACTAATCCCCCATTAAGGCCTATTGTCTCTACTAATGGGTCAAAAATGCACAGTTTGGCTAAATGTGTTGATAACAAACTAAAAAATGTATGGGTTAACAAAGAAATAATTTTAAAAGATTCATGGGACCTACTTGACATACTTAACAAAGATGTTTTATGTGACAATTTGTTATTTGTGACTATAGATATTGTTGATTTATTTTCAAGTATTCCGCATACAGAAGGGATGGAAATGTTTGAAGATGTCTTATTTCAAGAAGACACATTAAGTCACAATGACAAAATTACATGTGGGGCATTTATGGATTTGGTCCTTAAAAATAACTTTTTGAATTTTTGTGGTGAATTTTATAAACAGACCAAGGGGGTCGCTATGGGGGCTGCTTGTGCCCCCACTTATGCAAATTTAGTTTTGGCTAAGTGGGAGGAGCTTTATATTCCGGATTCTAAATTGTGTTCTTGTTGGAAACTATATCGAAGATTTTTGGATGATATAGTTATCCTATGGTCAGGAGGTGTTAAACAACTAGAGGAATTCAAATTATACCTGGAAGGAACTACCCATTTTTTAAAATTCATTTTCATGTATCTACTGAGAAACTTCAATTTTTAGATGTGGAAATATACAAGAGAAAAGATAGGTTTGAATCTAAAATATTTAGAAAACCTACCTTTTGTAATTCCTTTCTTCATTTTCAAAGTGCCCACACTTATTGGTGTAAAAAGAATATGGTGAAGGGCCAATATGTCCGAGGTAGCCGAATGACTACCTCAGTGGATGATTTCAATGATGAGTGTAAATTATTAAACAAAATGTTTTTGGAAAGAGGGTATCCCCAAGAGTTTATTAGGGCAATACAAGATGAAGTTCTTAAGGAGAGAGAAGGCAGATTCAGACCTATTTTAGGTAATACCAAATTAAATAAAACTTCCTGTGGAGACCATGTATTTAATTATAACACCCCCACAATTCAAGAGACTGATTTTACACATGCTCTGGTTCTTGAATATAATGCTTTCAACAACAAAGTTACAAGGAAAGTTGTTGAAAGAGAATGGTCCAAATTCATTAATTTAACTGATTTAGACCAGAAAAAAATAAATAGAAATGTCAAAGTTGTATACAAAAATTCCCCATCATTTAAAAATATGTTGGAAAATAAAGGCTCCCAAAGGAATAATAAGATTAGGAAGGGTACTTTCAAATGTGGACACTGTGCGTACTGTAGTAATATAGTTGAAAAAGAAAAAGTTTATTTAGAAAGTAGACAAAAATGGATTAAAAGTGTTGATTACTACAATTGTGAAACCAAGGGTGTGGTATACTTAAGTTTATGTTCAGAATGTAACGCTTTTTATGTGGGAAAAACTGAAAGAGTCCTAAAAAAGAGGATATATGAACATAAATATGAAATAGCTACAGGAAAAGAGACCAATGCTTTGTATAAACACACCCTGGTTTGTCCGGATGCTAAATTCCATTTTATGGTTTTAGAGCAGGTTAAAAAAGACGTAAGGGGTGGATTATGGGAAGAAAAACTGGAATCTAGGGAACTATGGTGGCAGATTTCCCTTGATGCAACAAATTTCCCTGGTCTAAATGAATTTATTTCAATTGTGCCAGTTTTAGAAAGCAGGAATATTATAATGTTTTAGAGGCATTTTTTATTTTCACCAGCAGATGGCAGGCTATACCTATATAAACTGTTTTATCTTTAAGGCAACTTATAAATAACAAATAGGGATTTTTATAAATTTTACAAATATTTCTACATTTTTTATATCAAACGATTTAAAATGTTGTCAAGATGTTTATTTATTGTTTGAAATAAGTTTTAGAAATTCCAAAGGTTGGCATTTTTAAATATATGCAGAAAAAGAATATTAATGAATTTTCTAATTAAGTAGTTGTTTTTGATTGGATAAGGAATTTCAAATAAATTGTATAAAAGGTTGATTTGTTTTAGGGAGAGTATCTGAAGAAGTCGGTTTGTTTAGACGAAAATGCAATATTGGTATAAAGCATTAATGTGTTTTTAGCGGTGTTTTTAGTGGATTTAACAATAAAATACTGTTTCCGACATCCGTGGCTCCAGCAGTTTTTGGCAATCTTTTTATTTCGTGTTTTTTTTGTGCCAAACAACCCATTTTTTGGTTTTGTCACTAATTGTAAATGACTTGTCACTTTTGCAGCAGAGGGATCCAAGTGCACTAAGTAACTGGGCTGCCATTACTACTAGCTTGGTATGGCATGGAAAGTAGCAGCAGTGGAGGCAGTAAAAAGTTTTATTAACCATAGGATAGCCAGGGCTGCCCCATCATTAGGGATCAGGGTGCAGTAAGAAGGTTTATTAACCATAAGGTAGCTAGGGCTGCCCCCATCATTAGGGATCATGATGCAGTAAGAAGGTTTATTGACCACAGGATTACTAGGGCTGCACATATTAGGAGTCATGGTGCAGTAAGAAATAGAAGTTATGTCCTTACCATAACGTTCCATGTGGAGTGTTCATCTCGCCTTTGTTCTTACACATGGGTTCGGAGCCGATCCTCGGCTCCGTGTCGGCCGCTTGCAAGCTCTGCATCGAGAAGAAGCTCGAGACAACCTAATACCCACAATCCCCCTCTGCCTTTACCTCAGATCTAGTTTGCAAGCAAACCAGCAGTCAGAGAGAGAAACACTCATGCCAATATCACATATGCACAGAAACTAAGAGTCTATATATATACATATATATATATATATATATACATGTCCACCATATATACAACAACTGCAATTCAGAAGCAGAATGCCCCAGACCAGGCACCAGACTGAACGTTCTTCCTAAGGGTGGGAGGGTGGGAATGTAAGAACAAAGGCGAGATGAACACTCCACATGGAACGTTATGGTAAGGACATAACTTCTATATATGATAGTGTTCAATCTCGCCGTTTGTTCTTACACATGGGTAGCGTCCCTAGCTCCTTGTTCCTGAGGAACTCACGGAAGGACGTTCTTGAGCACAGTGGAACCAAAGGTTGCCCTGTCCCTAGAAACCTTGTCTACCTTATAATGAGAAATGAATGTATGTGGTTTAGACCAAGTAGCAGCTGCACAAATAGCGTCTAGTGGTAGGCGAGCTGCATGAGCCAGGGATGTAGACACTGACCTTGTGGAATGTCCTTTGGGTTTGTGCAAAAGAGTTTGATCTGAAGAATCATAGACATAGATGATACAATCAGTTAACCACTTAGAAAGTGTTCTTTTAGTAACCGCTACTCCTTTTCTGTTATCAGCAAAGGCTACAAAAAGTTGATCAGATTTCCTGTGATCTTTTGTTCTATCCAAGTAAAACCTTAGTTGTCTGTGGACATCTAATTTGTGTAACATACACTCCATTTTATTGGAGTGATTCTTGAAGAAAGTGGGTAATTCAATGGACTGATTAATATTGTTAATAGAACAAACTTTAGGAAGGAAGGATGAATTAGTGCGAAGAGAAACTCTGTCGGAGTGAAAGATCAAATAAGGGTGTTTAATGGAGAGAGCTTGAAGTTCAGATACTCGCCTAGCGGATGTAATGGCTACCAAAAAGAGAGTCTTCCACGACAAAAATTTCAATGGGCAAGAGGAGGCTGGTTCAAAGGGGGGCAGCATCAACTTAGATAATAATAAGTTTAGACTCCAAGGTGACGCAGGAGATCTAATTGGTGGTCTAATATGAAAAGACCCTTTTAAAAAGGCTTTACAAAGTCTGTGGGCCATAACAGGAGCCCCACATTCTTCCACATGGAAATTAGAAATGGCAGCCAATTGAACTCTTAACGTGGCAGGAGAAGCACCCTGATGGAACAATTCTGTTAAAAACTCTAATATTTTATTCAAAGGAGCTATAACAGGGTCCACTTGCTGTGCATTTGCCCAGAATACAAAGCGCTTCCATTTACTAGTATATGTTTTAGTAGTGGAAGCTTTATGAGAAGCCACTAATATATTCTGAACTGCAGGTGAAAGAAGATCAGACCTGGCTAAGTTGGGAATTGGAGCAGCCAAGCTGCTAGATGGAGGGACAAGAGCGAGGGGTGGGGAGCCCCTGACGAGTGAGTCAATAGATCTGGCTCTGGGTCCAGGATCCAGGGTCCCCGAATGCAGTGTGTCATGAGGAAGGGGAACCAAATTTGACGAGACCAGAATGGGGCAATGAGGATTATTGTCCTGTGTAGGTTGTTGGCTTTCTGGAGAAACTTTGTGATCAGGGGGAAGGGAGGAAATGCGTACAGGAGACCCGGGGGCCAATCGTGAATCAGTGCGTCCCTGGGGACTTCCCCTGGAGGGGGTAATAGGGCAAAGTAGTTCCTGCATTTGGCATTCATTGGAGACGCAAACAGATCGCAGGAAGGCTGGCCCCACGTGCGAAAAATCTTTTTCGCAACTGACTGTTTTAGGGGCCACTTGTGCGGTAACAGTTTTGCTCTGCTCAGCCTGTCGGCTATGACGTTGGATGACCCCGGGATGTGCGTTGCTATCAGAAAGCGACCCGTGGACTCCGCCCATTGCCAGATTCTCATGGCCTCTCTGCATAGCTGATAGGACTTGGTTCCCCCTTGCTTGTTTATGTACCAGACTACAGACATGTTGTCCATCTGAACTGCAATAGTTCCCAGAGGAAGAAGGGGAGCAAAGTGTTGCAACGCTAGAAACAATGCCCTCAACTCTAGAACATTGATGTGCAGATTGTACTCTAAATTGGTCCATTTGCCTTGGACTGTCTGTCCCTGAAAGATGCCCCCCCACCCTATCAGGGAAGCGTCCGTGGTCACCGTAGCTGTTGGCGTGGGTAGCACAAATGGTCTCCCCTTGGAAAGGTTGCAAGTCTGAAGCCACCAGTTTAGGTGTGATTTGCATGTGTTCGTTATAAGAATCTCGTGTGTCAGAGGTAGTTGTTGGAACGACCATTGTGCAAACAGTAGCCATTGTAGGACTCTCATGTGCAGTCTTCCCAAGGGTATTGCAATAAGAGAAGCTGACATGAGTCCCAAAACCTTCAGTACCAGTTTTGCTGGGGATTTCCTGGACAAAAGAAGAAGACGTATGTGAGTCTGAAGTGAAAGTATCCTTTCTGGAGGAAGTCTTAGAATTAACTGATGTGTATCTAATTCCGCTCCTATGAATAAGATACGCTGTGATGGCTGTAGTAAGGATTTTCCGAAGTTTACGGAAATTCTGAGGTGAATACACAGTTGAAGAGTGTAGTCTCTGGCCTGTACTAGTTGACGCTGGGTGGTGGCAGAAAGGAGCCAGTCGTCCAGATACGGAAACACCTGGAATCATAGGCGTCTCAAGTGAGACGCTACCACTGCCATGCATTTGGTGAAGACCCTGGGGGCTGAGGTCAGACCAAAGGGCAGGGCTCGAAACTGAAAGTGACTGGCACCCAGCCGGAAGCGCAAATGATCTCTGGATGCCCTGGCCATTTTGATGTGGTAGTATGCATCCTTCAGATCTATTGAGCACATCCAGTCATCCTTCTGTAAGAATGGAAGGATCGATTGAAGCGTGACCATTCGGAACTTTTCTTTCTTGACGAAGGTATTGAGGTCGCTTAGGTCCAGAATGGGCCTCCAGTCCCCTGTTTTCTTTGGAACTAAAAAGAACCTTGAGTAAGTTCCGAATCCTCTTTGGTCCGCTGGGACTGGTTAGATGACTCTTTTTTCTAGCAGCTTTGAAATTTCTATAGCCGCTGGCTCTTGCAGATGGGGCGGCACATCTGGGAGTCTTTTCTTTGGAATGGGATAGGATAGAAGTGGTATATTGTAACCTCTGGTAACCACACTTTTTACCCACTTGTCTGTAGTTATGTTTTGCCAGGCCTGAGGGTATAAAGCTAAGCGACCCCCGACTGCCTCCAGAGCAGGACAGTCGGGCCTCCTCTCAGGAGTGCTGGAAAGGTTTACCAGGGAGTGTATCCCTGTCACTTTGATTCTGCGGACCCCCTCTGCTGCCAGGGCGGTGTCTTCCACCTCTGCCCCCTCCTCTGCCTCTAGAAGGGGCATCACCCTGTGTGCCTGGGAAAGATCCTTGGGGTTTTCGAAACCACATTTTTCCACCACGTTGCCCTTTGGGGTACGGTCTGGATGGGGTGGAAAAACGGACTCCGACAGCAGACAGAGTCTTTCCCTCCTGCTCACACCGGGTAAGGGTCTCCTTTACTTTGGGGCCAAAAAGAGTGGCACCGTCAAATGGGGCGTTAGTAAAGGAAGACTTGAAGGCTTCCGCAAATGAACATAAGCGCATCCAGGATTGTCTGCGAAGAGCAATCGCTGAAGCCGCTGCCCTACTCGAACCTTCGGCTGCGTAAGAGATCAGCCTCATGGACGAGTTCACAATGGATGTAAGGGTATTAAGTTGCGCTGTCACTTTCTCTGAGACAGCAGCATCTGTAGTACCCTGGAGGGTATCTCCCAACTCTTTGACTAGATCCCTCTGTAGTCGTGTAAAGTGGGTCAAATAGTTCAGGGATCGCATGGAAAAAGCCGCTGAACTAAAATGCGCTTCCCATACCTGTCCATAGTCCTAGAATCTTTATTAGGGGATGGACAGATGAGGAAGATTCCGACATCTCCTTTTTCGTGGCCGCTGCCACCACCATAGCGTCCACTGGAACTCCTTTGTCAAGTAAGTCTTGTCCTGGGGTGCAGTGATATACTTATTAGGCTTCCTAGGGACTGGTTCCACTGTGTCAGGAGCCTCCCGCCTTCGAGCAATAAGTTCCATTAATTCATCGAAGGGCGGAGTGACCCAGGAGGAGGAAGGGCGAGCACCAAATGCCTTCAGCAATACTGACTCATCCTCAGAAGGGGGAAGGGACTGCCAGTCACCTCTCTGTTTCAGGATCTCCAATATGTCAGAAAAAGAGACATCTTCTGAAGGTGACTTAGGGGACCCTTCTGACTCATCCAAGTCAGTATCGGATGTCAAAGATTCTTGTGGAGAATCTAAGTGTCTCCTCTTACACAATCTTTTCCTAGGGACTTCTTCGTGGGGAGCATCCGAAGAAGCCTCCGAGGAAGAGGGGGCACCCTCCAGGGGTGGCTGAGACACCGGTGCTCGACGCTTGGATGTAGCCGTGGGTGCAGAGGAGGATAACGGTCCTTTATGGGGAGGAGAGGTTGCTTCTACTGATGTGGTTGTCTGGGTAGACAACACCTTCCTCATGAGATCGAAGGCCCCGGGTCCCGAGTCGAAGAATCTCCCGGTTCCGAAGAAATGGGAAGAATCCCCGAGACAGGCACCGAAGGCATCGACCCCGAGGACGGAGCCGAATCGATCCGCGCCGAGGCCCCGAGGGGGAGAGTCGGAACCGAAACGTCGGTTCGACTCTCGGCCCCGGAACCAAGGACAGATCGTCGGCTCCGAGACTCCGGTACCGGATCCGATGGAGTCGAGGTGAGAGGAACAGACCGAGAAAAAGATGGTTCTGGACCCGAGGGCTCCACAATCAGTAGATCAACCTCTTCCGGCTCCAAAGACTGGACAGGTCTCGGAGGAGGAATGGATGGAGACAATGGAAGGCCTTCAAGTTTCGACACCAACTGGGTGGAAACCAAAATAAGCTTGGATAGGGCCGAATGCTCCAATAACTTCTGCACCACACGATCCACATCGACATCGGAGAGCTTAGAAGAAGAACGGGTCGAAGGAACCGAAGACGGAGCCGACCTCAGTAGTGTCGAGGGAGGGAGCTCCATCACCGGTTCCAAGACTCGAGGCTCGGGAACTGACAACAGTTGAACACTCGGCCCCGAAGTCTGTGGAACCGGTGATCTAACTTTACTCGAAGAGCTCGGAGCCGATGACTTGGGCTCCGACGTCTTCGATTCCTTCGAGGATTTGGATGCCTGGTCTGAAGCATCCAGAGCCTCCTGAAAGGAAGGTTTTAATAACCCCTGTCCATGAGTTTCCTGCGCCTATCTGTCATGACCCTCCCACTAAAAGAGTGACAAATTGAACAGTCCTCTTGTAAGTGGAGAGGGCCAAGGCAGTAGACACAGGAACTATGGTTGTCAGTAACTGACATTTTTTGGCCACACTGGCAACGTTTAAAACCTGATTTAATTTTCTCAGACATCTTAAGAACAAACAGGTAAGAGAAAAAAGGTCAAGTCCAGTAGAGAGACAAATCCAGTCAATATGTCGAATCCGATATATAAGTCAGTCCGGTTGTCAAATTCAAGTAAGGGGTGGAAGGCCCGAAAAACTCTAACAAGTTTAATTAAACTTAACGGTACCGAGTATTTCTACCTTATCACACACACATACACTATGTCACCAAATAGTACTTTTAGAATAATTTTTTTCTCAAAAATAACAATAATAAAAGTTATTTCTTATCTGAAGTTGCTCGAGCTCGATCCCAGTGATGCGAACGCAGCAGCGGCAAACTAGATCTGAGGTAAAGGCAGAGGGGGATTGTGGGTATTAGGTTGTCTCGAGCTTCTTCTCGATGCAGAGCTTGCAAGCGGCCGACACGGAGCCGAGGATCGGCTCCGAACCCATGTGTAAGAACAAACGGCGAGATTGAACACTATCACATGGTTTATTAACCATAGGATAGCTAGGGCTGTCAAATCTTTAGGGTTCATGGTGCTAAAACACTGGGATTTTAGTGATAGAGATCAAGCCGATGGGGTACACATTAGCAAAACTGAGCTGGACCTTTTTAATGTCCACGTGTCTCTGTTGTTGAAAGATGCTGTTGATAGTATTAAGATTAAATTAGTTCTCGTACTCCAGGATACGATGGGAAGCCAGCTCACATTTCAGACAATAAGCCTCCATTGGAATGGTTGCCCCTTTTCTCCCATTTCTTTCCTGGTTGAAAGGGAAGGTAGGAATGAGTGGTATTTAAATGTTGCTCTGGAAGTTGAACTGGTTCAATGACAGCAGAATTTGAGAATGGTGATAAGTGTGATGCATTAATTTGCATCTTCAGGTGAGCAGTAATAAACATGCATGCTTTGGTAAGGTTGCATTTGCAGATAAAACATGTGGTAGGCAAAGCCAACACAGCTTATCTGAAATGTGGTACGAGTATATATCATGTCTCTTGTTACAAAGGTTTGAAGTTGTGTGTTGTCTAATTACTGACAGTAAAGTTAAGTCGCATTGCAATTTTACATGATTTTTGTGTATGGGCAGAGCTCATGTTACTTTCTATATATTGAGTGCAAAGATAGGATTGAATTAGGAACTATAATGAAATGAAACTATGTGGACTGCGGTGGTGGTGCTGCGGTAGTGTTGTCGCCTCACAGTTAGACGTTGCCCATTCGATTCTCAGTTAGAGCGTCTTCTGTGTGGCAACATCATGCGTGAATGGGCGTTCCTTCGTTGAAGGTTGTGCATTAGGCCCGGCAAGCCAGCATGTAAAAATCTACTGCCAATCATTAGCGGACCGGAGTTCCGCTGTGGCGACCCCTAACCAGGAAAAGCCGAAAGACACAAACAAAGAATTTGGTGGAATGTACTGTTTAAGGTGGTTTGCTCCCGAGGCAGGTGCAGGATGGATTGTTTAGATAATGTATTTTTAGGGATACTTTAAAAAGTTTTAGGTGGTCAATTTGGGTTATTTCAGATGGAAGGTTATTCCATAGTCTGGGTATAGTATGGGAGAACATACATTGTCCTGCTCGTTTGTTGGCTTTAGTTACAATTAGCATCAGATTACAGGAAGATCTTAGTGTTCTTGTGGGGGTGTATGTTTGTAGGATTGATTTAAGGGCAGGACAGTCAGGTTTAGAAATTAGTTTGTGGGCTAAGGTTAGTTGGGTGTATTGTAGATAGTGGGAAAACTCTAGCCATTTTAACTCAGTGATGAGAATAGTGGGGTTTTTCAGAGGTGAATTTAGCTAATTTATTGTAACAGGTATGTAATTTATTGCTAAGGGTTGTGTGCAGATTAGTAAAAATGGCACTGCCATATAGAAGGGAGGGGATGAGTAAGGTAGTTGCTAGTTTTTTTTTTGGTATATTTATCCAGGTAGAGCTTTTGGTGATATAGTTTGCCAAGTTTGAAGTGGGTTTTCTTTATAGCAGTTAGGATGTGTGGTTCGTATGTGAGGTTGTTATCTATAGTTATACCTAGTAGCTTGGCTGTTTTCACAAGTTCTATAACAGTGCCGTCTTTAGCAAGGATTTTGAAGTCAAAGTCAGGTGATTTTGTAGAGAAAAGTAAATGTTTAGTTTTTTGGGGGTTAAGCATAAGTTGTGCATCAATAAGCCATGATTCAATAGAAGTAAAGGCCTGTTGTGTAGCTGTATGGAGGTCTAAGAAATTATTGGAGGTAGATATCAGTGTTGAATCATTGGTGTATTGTATAAGATTCTGGATTGGGGGGGCTTTCTGCAGGTCATTAATGAAAATATTGAACAGAAGTGGACCTAAAATGGATCCTTGCGGTACCCCTATATTGTTAGGTTGATAATAGGACTGGACATTTAACCACCTTGCAGACTGTTCTCTGTTCTGTAGGAAAGAGGTAAACCAGTTGAGAGATTTTGGGGAGCAACCTAGCTTTGATAGTTGGTTTCCTAGCTTGGTATGTGACAGTGTCAAAAGCCTTAGATAGGTCTAATAAGATTACAGAGGTAGGATGGCCTGTATCTAAGGCTTTGTTGACAATGTCAGTGAAAGATAGTAGAGCAGTAATAGTGCTATGCTCTGGCCGGAACCCATGTTGGGTAGGGGATAGAAGAGTATTATATGAGAGGTGTTTAAGTAGTTGTAAGTGAACACATTTTTTCAAGATTTTTGATAGTGGGGAGAGTATAGAGATAAGGTGGTAGTTAGAAAGATCATAGGAGTTTCCCCCTTTGTGTATAGGGGTAATGATGGATTTTTTCCGTAGAAGAGGAACGTAGGTTTCAGAGAGTGAGCGATTTATGAGAATGGTAACTGGGTATGCTATTGCACTGGCTGCTAGTTGCAGATATTTGGGGGAAGATTAACTGCAGACAGTGAGCAAGGTTTGAGTTGTTTTAGGAGTTTCAAGATCAAAGAGGTGGGTACAGGTTGGATAGTGAAGGAGTTGACTGGTTGTGTATTAGTGTAAGCTGAAGGGGAGGGGTGTGTTCTGTAGGTGGTGGAAAGTGCATGTTTGGACTGGATGGGCAGTCTTTGAGTAGCTTTTTAATGGTACAGATGAAATGGGTATTAAAATCATGGGAAATTTCTTGTGGGGTTTTTTTTTTTTGGTGCAGGGTTTGGGTATTGGAAGGTGCCTGGGTTAAGCAGAGAGGAGACAGACTTCCAAAAATGTTTGGGATTGTTATATGAGGTAGACAGTTTAGTAGAAAAATGATCTTTTTTGTCTTGTATCAGTAGCTTTTTTGATTTGTTACGGAGTTGTTTGTAATAAAGTTTGTTTTGTTCTATCTCTTAGCCATATTTTCCACATTTTGTTTCCAAGAAAGATAGTTTGTTTTGTAAGTTTTGTTAACCAGGGGACATGGTTAGTTTTGGTTCATTTTGTATGCACTGGAGCTAGGCTACTGAGAGTATTTAAAAAGAGTTTGTTGAAATAGTCAACATCTTCATCTAAGGGGAGTATTTTTAATGGGTTCCAGTTATGGGAGTTTAGGACACTTATAAACTTACTTCGGTCAAAGTGGGCGAAATTCCTGGAAGTTCTATATGAGTGTGTTTTGATTGCTTGAGGGTGAGTCCTATAGGACACATATGTTTTCATCTCCTACCTTCCCTCTCCTGTAATTCCCCTCCTCTATCAACTCTGTACTATGTGATATGTACACTAAGTACATTATAATAAACAAAAAGTATTTAACTACCAATGGGAATCATATTGATCTGAATCATATAAGTGTAAAGACCACTCGTCTCCTGTATACAGTCTCATCAGTAATATGTAATTTTTGCAATTAATGTGCAAGTATGTTTCATCTAATATATGTAAAAATGATGTGCTATCCATTACTGTATATTCTTTCTTGTATGTGAAATCATTCATTGTTACTCTGTAATAAGCTAATGTAATATGCTAATTGTCTCTGGAGCTTTTCTCCAGGGCCTCCGCTGAAAATGGGCACCCACCCAGTCGGACTTTCTTGGTAAACAAAGGTCAAATAAATAAATAAAATTATAATCCCTCAAAATTTGCTTTGACATGCAAGAAATAAATGCCAAAGATGACTGGCCCAGGGACTGAACCCTGGGGCATAATCCACTAGTGACCAGTCTTTTGTTCTGTTTGTGAGACAATTTGATATCTAAGTCACATAGAGATTTACATTTAGCTGAGGAGGTTTTTCTATGCTACCCGAGTGTGGGATTGTGATGAGCACCTTTGTAAGGTTACATACATGGCATGCACTAATTTGCTATCATCCATCACTTCAGTAACTCTCCTGAAGAAGTTAAGCAGGTTAAGTCGACTGAATCTGTCCTTGACAGATCCAAACTATCTTGGGATGAAGTTTGTAGGTTACCTATGTTCTTATTTATTAATTCCATAATTATATTTTCTATAGCTTTACAGATTAGGCTGGTCAGATTTATGGGTTTATAATTACCTGGGCATGGATTGTGCTATCCCTAACAGAACCAAGATGCTATCCTCTAAAAAAAAGGAAGCCAATCTGGTGGTCCCCTGCCATAAACAAACTCTACAACAGAAGAAAAAAACTGTTACAAAAAAAGAGTAAAATCCCATGATTGGAGGAACTCCCTGGTCAGCCTCAGTAAGAAGCTGAGATCCCTCATAAAATCCTCCAAAGCTAGTTACGAAAAAAAAATCGCCACTGATTCATAAGACAACCACAAAGCATTCTATAGCTATGTTAAGAATCTCAATGGCAACACTCAGATCTACTCTGAGTTACAGCACAATGGCACTAAATATACAGAACCAACTGATACTGCCAACATCCTGGCAGATAGGTTCAGTGCTAACTTAACCCAACTCTCACCCCCTAAAGGGCTCATCTCTATACCGGAAGAATGCACAGGTAAAAAACACACTCTCCAAAGCCAAGAACACAGCATCCTTGGGACCTGAAAAAATCCCAGACTGCATTCTACATGAACTACAGAATGAACTGGCACCCCACCTAAGCACCATGTTCAATCATAGCCTCACCTCAGGCTTTTTGTCCACTGAATGGCACACAGTGACGGTTATCCCACTCCACAAAGGAGGAGCCACCATGGACCCCGGGAACTATCTCCCCATTAGCCTAACGAGCCTGGTCTGCAAGGCCATGGAACTTATAAACAAAGACATTGATAATTTCCAAACTCTTCGGGTTTGTAAAAGGCAGATCATGTCTCCTAAACCTGATAGACTTCTTTGAAGCAGTCACCAAAGCTGTAGACGAGGGTAAAGTGGTTCACACAGCCTATCTACATCACACCAAGGCTTCTGACACCATCCCCCATGCTGGCATTATAGATAAACTCACTAAACTAGGTATAAATCCCTATGTCACAAGATGGGTTGCCAACTGGCTGACTGACAGAACCCACACTGGGAAAGTAGCAGACTCCAAATCCGACTTCAGACCAGTGACAAGTGGAGAACCATAGGGTTCAGTCCTGGGTCCTCTCCTGTTTGGTATCTACTTTTCTGAAGTACAGGCTAACACAGAAGGTCTTGGGCTAATGAAGTTCGCAACTGACTGCAAACTAGGAGCCATAATCGAAACTCCTAACGATGTGGACATCCTACAAAAGGGCCTCACTGAGACAGATGCCTGGTGTCAAAGCCATGGCCTCAAGCTCAATGCCAAAAAGTGCATTGTCATCCCCTTTGGTAAAAACTCTGTACCTATGAACTACCAAATAGGTGGTAGTCTACCTAACACTGAAAGTGTGATAACAGACCTTGGAACACAGGTGGACAGTAGTCTCTCCTTTGATAATCGCATTGCCACAGTAGTCAGGAAATCCTTCTACATGGCAAACCTCATCACAAAAGGTTTCTCATCCAGGAAAAAAGAGGTCATTGTTCCCCTCTACTCATCACTCATTAGACCCATTATAGAGTACAACGCCCCTTTTGGTATTTACCTCACAAGACATCTACAACAACTGGAAAGGCCGCATAAATACCTCACAAAGAGGATTACCAGCCTCAAACAGATGCCCTACGTCTGTCTCAAAAAACTCCAGCTTTACTCCGTCGCATATCGCCTACTCAGAGGCAATCTCTGCCTAACATACAAAGCTATGTCAAACCCAGAGCTGTTGGACATGCTCCACTTAAATAAATCCCAATCCCTCCAAGCTACACACTCTAGGGACCTAAACCTTGTCACCACAGTAAACAGAACATGCTGGAGGGATAGATTCCTTTTTCAGAGGCTTCTCATACTCTGGAACAAACTACCTATCTATATCAAACAAAGCTACTCATTAGCACTCTTCAAGAAAAATCTTGATGATTTGATGGGAAATAGGAAATTCACCCTGGGGATCACCTCTGTGGCTCTGCTTGACAGGGACACAGGAAACTAATTTTCTTGGGTGGCAAAAACCAGTGTACCATTTTGGCTAGGCATATACAGGCCCTAGGGCCAATAGCCTAGTACCTACTTATGAACCTATGAATTGCTGAAGTCAATAATATCTTGTTCATACTGTGTATCTTTCTTGGTGAAAGTTGAATGCTGCTCAAGGCTAGGCTCATACTTGCCTTGGATAAATATTCTAGGAGTGCCATTATGCCTCTCTTCATATAGTCCAGGGAGGTATATCTCATGTCATTTACACCTCTGTGTACTGTGACCATGTCCATACGTGTATTTGTGGTAAGTCTTAGCACAGCATGGAGAATGGTGTATTAGTCTGTCTCATTATGGAATCACCTATGATTAGGATGTTGCATTGTGTAGAAGTTTGCCTTTTGGGCTTTTAAGATGAGACACTATGATCCTTGATGCATGTTTCAGGGTATGCATTGTGAGGTTGCTGAATGTACTTGTTTCTTGGGCTACATTTCAGGGGGCCTTGTGGTTTTGCTAGGTTACTTTGGAGACCCTCAGTATATGTAGGTCTATGTCTTTTGTCTGATCTTTGTGTGATAGATTTACTGTGGGGTTGCATGTTACCAACAAGCTGCTTGCTTTTTTGCAGTAGCTTCCTGTGAGAGCTTTGCGTCAAATAACATTGTATAACTGCAGCTTTCACAGACTGTGTCAGTTTGCTTAAGTACTAGGTGGTTGTCAATACACATTTAGACAAAAATGAAGCTTTGTGTATTTGCAAATTGTTATTATTAAATCATAGGAAATGCATCAACATTTCCTTCTATATCTTTTTCTGGCCAGTACACAGTCCATCCACTGACCAGTCAGCCCATATCTTCCCTATTTCACTATTTCACAGGTATTTAGGTAGTGATGGAGAAAAAAATCTGGCAGGCAGACAGCTATTAATGATGTAGCTGAGGGATTTTAGTTACACACACAAGCAGAATATCGTGAAGCATTGTCTGCTTAGCAGATCGAATGCATGCCATTGTCTATCGAGCTGTTGCTGTTACATCCAGCTACCACCAGGTGTCAGTATAGCAGCAGGACTGAGTGACTTTGCTCTCTTCATTTTACATGAATTGGCATTGGCCACTCACTTACACATACCCCAGCTGGATACTCCAGTACCCAAGTTCACTATTTGATCTTGCTCACCTGAGGCATAGTCAGGACTTTATCCCTCTATGTCACAGATCAGGTTAGGGAATATAAAATTTGATGTAATATTAAATATTTATGAAGAAGTAGACAGATCTGGGAGAATGACAAACTATGCACACAAGCCATGATGTTGGGTGTAGTATTAAAAGTGCACCAACAGGGTACTCAAGATTTGCTGAGCATTAAATCATTTCAGCAGATACACAAGTCTTATTCTGGACAGGTCAGAGAAGCAAAAAGTACAGTTTTGTACCTACCATAAATGTAGATGTTCGAGTGCTTATACAGCTGCAGTAATCACATATGGGTTCTCTGCCGTCAGGCGGGTCCTCGGTCGGCCGAATTCCAAAGTCTTGGTCCGGCGTCGGTTGTTGTCGCCTTCTTCCCTGACGTCAGTGCGACAGGGGTATATAAGTCACAGCCGACGCAATATTCTTCAGTCTTTCTTGCCCCAGATGTCAGGTGCCCCCCAAAAGGAAGGCAATACATAAATTATAAGGCTATATGCCTATATATATATATATATATATATATATATATATATATATATATATATAAATATATTCCAGCAATGCAAAGTTATTAAAAAAGAGAAGTTGCAAGCAAATACACCATAGGAGAATAACCCAAATTAGTATGTATGAGGAGGAGTTAGCCACTAATCCTGTACCTAGAGGGGATGGAGGGAGGGAAACCTGTACTGCAGCTGTATAAGCACTCGAACATCTACATTTATGGTAGGTACAAAACTGTACTATGTTCATCGTGCATACAGCTGCAGTAATCACATATGGGTAGAATCCCAAAGTTACGCACAGGGTGGTAGGCACTAGTTGGAACTGGGTTGAGCCAGAATGCCCTGCAACACAGCAGTGGCAAAGCCTGCTCTAGTTTTGGAATATAAAGGCAGGTGGTAGTGTCTTGTTAAGGTATGTACAGAACTCCGAGTTGCTGCCTCCAAAATATCTTTGGTAGGAACTCCTCTGAGGAAGGCTGTAGAGGTAGCTGTGGCCCTGGTGGAGTGTGGTCTGATGCCTACAGGGACAGGTTTCCCATGGTAGGAGTGACAGAATCGTATGCAATGGCCTATCCATTTTGAAATTGTCTGTTTGGTAACAGGCTTTCCTTGAGCTCCTACAGCATAGGACACAAAAAGTTGCTCAGATTTCCTGAAAGGCTTTGTTCTGTCCAAATAATAACGAAGCTGTCTATGGATGTCTAAGGAATGTAGCAACCTCTCCCCTTTGTTTTGAGGGTTGGGGTAGAAGGTAGGTAAGTGAATGGCTTGATTTAAAGCTACCCTGGATACCACTTTAGGCATGAATGACGGGTTGGTTCGAAGGGAGACCCTGTCCTGATGGAAGATGAGGAAGGGCTGTACAGCCATGAGGGCTTGTAGTTCTGAAACCCTGCGAGCTGAGGTAATGGCCAGAAAAAAAGCTGTTTTCCAGGACAAATATTGCAAATCTGTTGAGGAAGCTGGCTCAAAGGGAGGCAATGTTAATTTTTCTAGAATGTAATTAAGATCCCAGGCTGGCACTGGTTGTTTCCTTGGGGGTCTTATATTCTTAGCCCCTCTGAGGAATTGTCTTAAAAGTGGGTGAGAGAATAAAGGTGGATCCGTGTTAAATTCTGCAGAAATGGCTGAGGCATGGATTTTTATGGAGGAAAATGAAAGCCCACTGTTCAGCAGCTCAGCTAGATACTGTAATACCTGAGGCAAATTCAGTTTTCTAGGGTCCTGGCCTTTTTTCTCATTCCAAGAGCAAAACCGTTTCCATTTTGTGGAGTAAGTCTTCCTAGTAGATGGTCTCCTGGCTTCCAGAATGACATCTCACTGGATATGCCCCTGCACAAACCCTGACTAACTGCTTCCTCTTTCACTTCTATCTTCCTACTCCCTAGGGTCCACTTTGACCCTTTACCCCACTAATGTAGATTACTGATCTCATTTCTTTGCTCTCTGACTTCTCCTCTCTTCTACCTACTTCCTCTTCAACCTTCCTATTTCTCTCCTGTTTACAAAGGTTTGCATAGAATTTTAATATTTACAAAAAAAAAGAAAAAAAAACATTATTATTATTATTCTTTTTCTTTTGTTTGATCAATTTACTTATTTTTTTCCCTCCATACTCTGATTTTTAATGTTCAAAATTGCTAATGTAATTTCCAATATTAATCTTTATTTTGTATAAATGTTTTGTCTGGAGCTTTTCTCCCCGGGCCTCTACTGAAAATGGACATGTATCCAGTTAGACTAGCCCGGTCAACAAATGTAAAATAAAATAAATAAATAAATCTTGCACCTCTTTAGTGAGTAGGGTCTGTTGAGGTGTTAAGGGATTTTCCATGCAGTGAGATTGAGTGTTTTCAGCTGACCGTGAAGAGTTTTGTAGCTGTGCTGAGTCAGCAGAAGAGGCATTAGAGGTAGTGGCCAGGGAGGAGTATGTGTTAGGCTCCTTAGGAGTGGGTACCAGTGTTGTCTTGGCCAGTCTGGAGCAATCAGTATCATCTTCGGTCTGTCTGCTCTTGCTTTCAAGAGTACCTTGGGTAGAAGGGGCAGAGGTGGGAAAGCGCACACTATCCATCCTGTCCAACTGAATGAAAGGGAGTCCACTCTCCAGGTCTTTGGGTGAAAGTTCCTTGAACAAAACTTTTCCAGTTGATGATTCCTGTGGGAGGCGAAGAGATCTATGTCTGGCCTTCCCCACTCTTGGATTATCCTTGTAAACACCTGTGGATGCAACTTCCATTCGTGTGGGTCTGTCATATTTCTGCTTAAATTGTCTGCCAACGTGTTTTCCAAACCTGGAAAGTACTGTGCTTGAAGTTCGATGTGCCATTCCAGAGCCAAGTTCCAAAGTGTCATGGCTAGTCTGCACGGGGGGTATGAATGTGTTCCTCCTTGTTTGTTTATGTACCACATTACTGTGGTGTTGTCTGTTCTTATAAGCAATTGTCCTGGATGCAAGAGGTCCTTGAAAGCTGTAATTGCATTTATTAATGCTAGCATTTCTTTTTGATTGATATGAAGGTGCTTTTCCTTTTGGGACCATTTGCCCTGAATGCACCTGTCTGTCATGTGCGCCCCCCAAGCGTAATCTGAGGCGTCTGTTGTGATGACTTGATTTGCTTGAGGCTTGCAGAAAGGGAGGCCTTTGTTTGTTTGGCATGCTTTGGCCCACCATAGAAATTCCTTTTGTAAACATGGAATTATTGGTATTATTCTTTCCAAGCTGTGGCTGTGTTGAGACCATAGGCTTTTTAGGTACCACTGAAGTTTCCTCATATGCAACTTTGCACATGGGATTAAAAGGATGCAAGATGCCATGAAGCCCAGAGCCTGCAGGATTTTCCTTGCAGTAAGCCTGGTACAATTTGCTAGTGTTTTGAAGTACTGAGTTAGTTGCCCTTGTTTTTCTGGCGTAAGATAGGCCATCTGGGTGTTTGTGTCCAAGTTGGCACCCAGGAAAGTTATTTTCTGAGTTGGTGTTAGTCTGGATTTCTCTTTGTTGATTGTGTATCCCAGAGAATTCAGTAAACGTGTTGCATAGGCCAGATGTTCCAGTAGTGTGTGCTTGCAGTCCGCTTGGATCAGGCAGTCATCCAAATAAGGGTAAATTTGTATCCCTTGTAGTCTGCAGTATGCAATTACTGATGCCAGGCATTTCGTGAATACTCTGGGCGCAGTAGATAAGCCAAAGGGCAATGCAGAGAATTGATAGTGGATTGAACCTGCAAGAAATCTGAGGTATCTTCTGCAACTTTGTCTGATTGGGATATGCAGGTATGCCTCCTTGAGGTCCAATGCTACCAGCCAAAACTCCTTGCCCAGCATGGGAAGAAGCTGCTGTAATGTGAGCATCTTGAATTTTGGTGCAGTAGAAATGTATTTAGGATGGATAAGTCCAAAATGGGTCTCCAGTCGGTTCCTTTTCTTGGCACCAGGAAAAGTCTGGAATAAAAACCTTGACCTTGTTCGTGAGTAGGAACCTCTTGAATGGCTTTCATTTCCATGAGTTTTGTAATTTGTATTTGTGCCTCTACCCTTTGATTGTGTGGCAGGTTTGGCATGCCTCTCATTTTTGGAAGAGTGTGAAAATGAAATCTGTAACCTCGGTTTATAATATCCAGGATCCATTTGCCTGTTGTGATAATATGCCAATTTTTTGTAAATAGTGCCAGCTTTCCTCCCAGGGGAGCTGCCAGCTGGGAGATGCTGGGCTGAAAAAGAAGGAAGTCATTGGGTTTGCTTTCTGTATTGTTGTGCTTTGTCTTTGCCAACTCTTGGGGCTGGAGCTTGCCATTGTCTGCCTCTATATGATCCCTGAGACTGTCCTCTGCCCCTTGAACGCCTGTATCTCAGTCTTTGGGGCTTGTCAGTGGCTGGAAAGGACCAGTTTTGTGATGGCCAATTTCTGCTAAAACGCGGTGGCTGTACCTGTAGAAAGGCCTTGACAGTTTGCATAGATTTAGCTTTTTCTTCCATTTTTCGTAGTATCTCCTCAGCATTAGTGCCAAATAACACATCCTTTTGTAAGGGAGCATCTAGCAGTTTAGCTTTAACATGATCAGGCAAGCTTTGTTCCCTAAGCCAGGCATGTCTACGAATAACTGATCCTGTAATAGCAGCTCTACTTGAGGCCTCTAAGGCATCATAGCCACATTGCAAGGTGTGTTTACCCACTTGTTCTGCACTATGCATCATATCCTGCAATTCCTTCAAATCTGGTTGTTCAGGCTGAGACATTTTGTTTCTTAATTGTGATAATAGAAACTGCTGATATTTAAGCATATGGAACTGACAATTTAAGGCTCTCATGGCTAGGGTGGCCGAGGTGTATACCTTTTTACCCCACCTTTCTAAGGATCTAGATTCTCTTTCGGAAGGATGTGGATTCTTGGCAGTAGAGGCCTTCATTCCCTTGGGGCCTTGAGAAATGGTTTCAGGGTCAGCATTACGGCTTTTGTAAATAAATTGGTGAGAATTAGGAACTCTGTAGTACCTATCAGGTTTGACTGGGGCAGGAGGCAGGGAATCCGGATTAAGACAAGCCTCCGAGTAAACATCATCAAGTATGTCCAGGACCGGAGGTATAGCCAGAGGTCTGTGTTGAGGTAACAATAGAAATTCCCTAAGCCTTTTCTTGGAATCAGAAAAGTCTTGGCCTTCCCAAGGGAAGTGCTCCCTCAAGGTGTGCAAGGTTTCTCCAAAGGAGAAATCCTCTGGGGGAGATACAGAAGGAATGGACTGTTCTGCATCCGAATCTTCATAAGGGGAGTATGAGTGTTCCTCCTCATCAGAAAGTTCTGAGACAATGGAGCCCTGTTCTGAGGAGAGGGAATCTTTTTCTACTCTGGGTCTCTTGTCTGGAGGGGGCTGGGAGCCCCTGATAAGTGTAATTAAATCCTCAGCCATTTTAAGCATCTGCTTTTTAGGCATGGGGCCTGAGGATGGGCCCTGTGCAACAGGCCTCTTGGGATGCATGGCTGATTTGGACTTAGTAAAGGCCTTAATGGAAAAGGAAAAAGAGGGCCAAAATACATCCTGGGTGGAAGTGGACTTATCCCCGGTAGGAGTTTCAACACTAACAGTGGCTTCGGAGGTTGTAGTCTGAGTAAGGGCCGAGGTACCTGCGGTCTCGGGTACTGAAGACACCGCCAAGGAAGTGTCGTCGGTAGTCAGGGACTGCATAGGTGTCTCGCTGAGAACCAGACCACGTGTAGCCGGTTTTGGCGTGGTGTCGGTGGAGACCGCGGACCTCGCGTGTCGGTCTTTGTCCTTGCGGTTTTTGGACAAAACGGTAGTCGGAGTATCCGATGACATTTTATAATCAAAGGCGTTACCAAAATAATGTTGGGCGAACTCCGCCCGACGCTTAATAGTGCGTTTATTGAAAGTTGCACAAAAGCGACAGCCCGAGACGTCGTGGTGTGGGCCTAAACAAGGTATGCAGAGGGAATGGAAATCCTTATGCGGTATTTGCTTCCCACAAGAAATACAATTGTTAACTTTGTCTGACATTGGTCTGAGGCAAGAAAAGTTTCCCCAACGGGGTACTTAGCTTTAAAGAAGACTTCGGTTTCCAATTTTTCATAAATTCAGGAGCTGGCCGACCGGCACTTGCGAACTGCTTCTGCTTCCGGCACCGCGCGGCAAAAAAGACTGAAGAATATGGTGTCGGCTGTGACTTATATACCCCTGTCGCACTGACGTCAGGGAAGAAGGCGACAACAACCGACGCCGAACCAAGACTTTGGAATTCGGCCGACCGAAGACCCACCTGATGGCAGAGAACCCATATGTGATTACTGCAGCTGTATGCACGATGAACATCATGTAATTTACTCTATGGGCAATTGACAGTATTGAATCATTAGCCTAATATTAAAGAATGAAGTTCTAGTGAAAGGTAAGATGTAACCTCTAATTAAAATGACCTATTTTTGCATGGAGCAAACTAGCAGTTCAAATAAGAAACAAAGAGCACTTAGTATTATCTTTATACTGCTACTGATAGCTACTGAGATTCTGTTACCTACACAGAAATAATCAAAACATCAACAGCAAGTCACATTATTATCAAGAGCACTAACTTTTAGGGAACGCGTACACAGAGACATCTGGAAGGCTGTAAAATAAAGAGAGAAAGTGCTGGTAACAAAATAAGTCATGGTGAGCTCTCTACCTCTCCCAATCCTATAAGAAGAAGCAGCCTGAATATTCAGTTTGTTAATATACTGAAAAATAGACCCAGTTCTCCCAGTCCGGTGAATCAAGGTATGTAAGGAGGGATTAATACATTTTGCATCTACTGCCTCCCCTCTGATCATCAAGCAGTCACTATCCTGTATTGGCCCTACTATTATTTCCATTCACTAGCATCTTAGGACATTGTTAAAGGGATGGAAGAGACAGGAATGCTACCATCCAGATCGAGCTAAGGACTTTTACTTAAATATTTAACACATTCTGGAAGCCTAAAAGCACAGTAAAATACCTGCTGCGTTGGACTCTGTGTGAATCCTTGCTTCTGAACACCCAAGCAATTGCATCTAGAGTGCATTACTCCTTGGTTGGCTTACACTCCGTAATTGTTAACCTTCTTCCAGATGGAGTTCTTATGGCAGGACTCTCTCTCAGCACACTCCTCCCCTAAGACTGGCAAGCTGGTGTCGGTATCAGCGACTCACTTTTATCTACCCATAGATGTCTTTTCCAGTGCTTGGGCTCCTAATCAAACTCTGGTCATCTTGGGCAACAGCAAGGTTTACCATGACAGCACATTGGGTCAGTGATTATCATCTCTACCATATGTGTGGGTGCTCTCCCTGTGTTGTGTGGAAATGCTGTGGCTGATACTCTGGTATTCTCCAACATCTGCCCCCCCCCCCCCCCCCAAAAAAAAAAAAAAAGTGGACTGGATATTGTAAAATGTCTACATAAGTATTGTATTGAGTCTTATCCTTGTGACCTGGGTCATGGCTGAAAAGGGTCTGAGGCCGACTAACAACTGCATAATTTCAACAAAAATTACATTTAACTTAAAATTCTCATTTCATTTTTTAACCACAGATTGTCCAAATGTAAAGGCATACTAGGTTTGTTCTTCACAGTGTGTATGTGTGTACACCAAACATAAAAGCAGCATTTATATTGTATTGTACCATAGTTTTATCAAACTATTGAACATGTTCCTCAGGTACCCAGATCGCTTCAAAAGCAATACACTGAAAACAGCTGAAGTTAGCATGGTGTCTCGTCCACCTCAATTTAGAACAATCCTTCATATGTAACAATGGGAAAGGATCACTGAGTTACCTTTCAGTTGACATGAGTGCTAGAAAATCAAATCACTTATCAGGGTTCAAATAATAAAGTCTTTCCTTGTACTTCATCTACAGTTAGAGTTACAAGTTAAATGATACACTTTGCTACTGTTCACCTTTCTCCATGTTACTAATGAGGCTTCTTTTGGAAATGCTAGATCCAATGCTGCAAGTCCCAGCACTTTGAAAATGACCTGGTCTAAAAAAACTCAGCAAATTGTGAAATTCACTGCTACACTTTAAAGTGATTTGTTTTTGGGGGGGAGGGGGTTCAGCCTCTCATACCCCTGTTATATAGATCACTAACTATGAGATCATTGTACCATGGAGTACTGGAGATATTCTGGGAAACTGCAGTCTTGGAATTGGTACATATTCTCTATATTCCTAGTTTAATATTCACCGTTGTATGGATTAAAAGTTACTTTCCTTGAGTTTTCAAGGAGCACAGCTCTAAAGGATAATACATAAACCAACTCCTCAGATAACCTAGTTTATTAATCCCTATTCTAAATGGGTCACAGTCTATTACTAGTCCATGTAACAATTCCATTAAAGTAGAAAGGATTCAATACTGTGGTATACATATCCATGACTTATGAAAAACTCACTGACTGCAAGGAATCTTGTTTTACATGTTCCACTAACAGCAGCACGTTCTTGTCTGAACTGAACTTCAAAACTAGATTTTAAGGTCCCTTTTCAGACAAAAAGCATCTCTTTTTTTTCCAGAACATATTTAGTTTCCTCAAAGTTTTTCACAATTCTACATTTCCTCCTGCTGAATGCTGCTCTTGTATGATACTTGAAGCTACATACAACCATGTTCTACTCAGATGATTGGGGTCCTGAACTAGAGATGGGCATTTTTTACCTTCACAAGGATTTTAACACCTAAATGTTTTTAACCTTCAGGTGAATCTGCTGACCTGAATTAGGAATGTATTTTTCATTGAAAGGATCATTTTGCAATACTATACAGAGTTCAAGTTTACAGTAAGTCGCAAAAGAATACAGTCAGGTGCAGCAAAGACTCCTCTTTTCAATCACTTCACCATTATTTTAGGAATGCAACACTGGGAATGAGCTGGCTTACAGCACTGCCACAGGTATTTATATTATGATGCAACATACATCCTCACCTAATGGCATCACAGACAAAAACATGCACTGGCATCAAACAATTTTGCTGGAATACTCACAATCTCTCCATCTTTTCCAGGAGGACCTGGTGGACCAGGTGGTCCTTGTGGTCCAGGAAGGTGACTTACAGCAGATCCACCACCACGCTCCACAGCTGATGAACGACCTGGGGGGCCTGCAGGCCCAGGCAATCCTTGAGGTCCCATTTCTCCTTTCTGTCCTTTCTGGCCAGGGATTCCAATTCCAGCCTTCCCCTATAATTAGGAAATTCACAGAGGGAAAAAAAATCAGAGATACCCTGTAAGAAAATATCAAAGCAAAACATTTCAGTCTATAAAACTACTGAGTTCTTACAATGTTAGATTTTAACACTTGAAATCAAAGAATACAGCAAAAGCAAACATGCAAGAGACAAAGCAAAGGATAGTGATTTTTACTCAAACTTAAATTTTATGAAGTAATAATTTAAAAGGAAACTACTCACACTAGTAGCCTCTGTCTGCTGCAACTGTAATGATTAGACAGTAGAAAAAAATATTTGACCCCCAAACACTGTTCTTGTTGTTGTTGTTGTGTCTTTTGCCTTTTCCCGGTTAGGGGTTGCCACACCGGAACTCCGGTCCACTAATGATTGGCAGTAGATTTTTACATGCCGAGTTGCTGGCCCTGACACACAACCTTCAACAAAGGTACGCCCATTCACGCATGTCTCCACACAGAAGACGCTCTAGCTGAGAATCGAACAGGACAACGTCTTACTGTGAGATGACAACACTACCGCAGCACCCCACCGCAGTCAAACACTGTTCTTGTTACATTTAAGAATTTGGGATGTTATGATCTTTCAAACATAGTTGCTAAAAATAGCATTTAAATGAAGCTTCTGAATAAAAAGTGTCTTATTCTCAGTGGACTGCCATAACCACCACAAAATTATCTGATTAGCAGAAAGTTGAATACAGTGAAACTTGCCGATATTAAAATATGGACGTTAAGTTAAAAAAATACAAATCTGGACAGTATTCCTACATTTGGACTTCCATGTGGCCCCATTACATACCTTGTATTTAAACTCTTCCACATTCATAAAAAATAATTAAAACATCCATACATTTATACAGGGCCACACTATTTGGAAGAATCCAAATGCAGCCAGCAATCTGTGTTTACATATCCAAGTTCCAGAATGTATGCATGCAGAATATGTTCAACAGATTTCTTCTGTAAATCTTTCTTGTGTCACAGGTTGTTTTTAGAAATAGCTTCTACTACACAATGGGACTTGTTTAAAATGGAACTATCTTTTTAAGCAAATCTATCGTAAAACATCAATAATCACTTTACTGGATAATGCAGCTGGATTTACATAGTCCTGTAGAAAATTACCCACTGGGGGATCACCTGAATGAGTAAGCTGTACTGGTCTTGGATAAATCTGGTTTCACGACCAGTCAGACAGTGATTACTGTTATACTACATACAGTAGATTACTTGAATGTGGAAAAGGTGTTCAGCACACACTGTTCATTTAGCACCAAGCTTCAGCCTTTATGCCCAGGTTTGATTCCCCTTCCCCTAGTTGGTAAATTAGGTATAACTAGGCAGGGCTTCTGGTTCGCCCTAAAAAGGACACACTTGTGCTAGTGGGTTTACCGAAATAACAAGAAAATTAAATAAAAACAAAGTGACTAAATGCTGTTAAATGAAATATTTTTGATTAACTGAACAAATTACTGGATCAAATGTTACTGGCAGATATAATCTATTATGTCTACAAATCTGTAATACATGTTACTGCTACTATTAGTAAATGGACTTCCAGCCTGGATACAAATGTGAAAACAACGGTAAGGATAATGGAATTTTAAACTTGTTTGTATAACTTAGCAGGACTGTCGAGATTGCTGAATGCAATTATTTCTACAGCATGTCTACGAGACTGTCAGAAACCTTGACAGTAGGAATGACAGGGCTCCAGACTAACAACAGTGCTAAAGATAATTGTCTGCCAAGGATCACAGTACCTAGAGCTCCAAAAAAGATGGGGATAGGCTATTGCATTGTCTAGATTTGCCAGAGTGTTGATACCATACAGCGTTTGTAAACGTCATTATACATATAAATATATATAAGAATATAAATTGTTCTGATATGATCCACCTCTGAGCTCTATCTGCACTTCTCTCCTTCAGACACCAACCAGTAACCAACAAATAAAACAAACCCTCTGAAAAAAGCAGCAAAAAGAGGGAAAATTCCACCAATTCCTCTTTATTCACCGGTAAAAAAAAAAAAATGGATTGAGCACTTTCATAAGCTTGTAACACAACTTCATCAGAATCCAAGTTACATCTAAAAAAATCAGTTTAAATACCCTAGGATTCAGTCAATTGTTTAATTAAACACCCACCCTAATTAACCCTTAAAGGCTCAGCAAAAATTTCATTTAAGTAACCTATATTGTGTTTGCTCCACATACCAACAACAAATAAATTCTTTTAAGAATATTGAGTTAATATACTAATAATTTTTTATATAAACACTATTAAAATACACTAACAGTATAAATATAAGTGTCTAAAAACTTTTATATTTAAAATACATGTCATGTTTAAACATAACATGATTTGAGTCTAAGCACACTAGCTATCGAAATAGACTCATTCAAGCCAGGGGGCACTGTGGCATTTAACCTTAGTTGCCAAAGCAACTCCTTATACTCAATAAGATCGCCCCATGGTTCCCTCCAATTTTGCTTATAAACTGTATCAAGCCCTAAAAATAAAAATCTGTGGTCAGGAAAATTCTACAAATCACATTAGAGGGAATTACTAACTTTTTTATTTTTTATGTCATGTCAATGTTCTTAAATACTCTCTCTGAATTGATGGACAGTTTTTCCAACATAAAAACTTGGGCATTTTTGATACAATGCTAGATAAACTATGCCCATTGTCTTACAGTTAAAATGAAAGGAACTTTTAATGTTGAACCTATTAACAATAACAGTGTCAGTTTCTAATAACCAAACACACTGGCTACAACTTCCACATTTAAAAGTACCCCATTTCCTGTGGCTCAAAAAATCTAAACACTTGTCATCCGCTTCCAACATGTTTTTTAAACATCTAGCCCTTCTACTTACAAACCAATCAGATGGAAGGAGTTAGTAGTGACGACAATGACACTGACACCGCCCCTTTGGATCAGCCTCTACCAAGAAGGTCTGAAAGGATTTACAACTGTGTAAATGGCGTGCAGAGGAATTTTCAAGGGGGTGCACAGCAGCAGAATCACCATCCTCGGCCCTGGAATCGGGGGAGGAGAAGAGGAGGGAACAGGCAACAGAATTATCGGTAATGACTGAAGCCGTTGAACAGGAGCTTCTTGAAGGTTCAGGTACTGTTATGGGACCACCGCTTAAGGTTTTTACTAATCACAGTGGTGATTTCAAAATTTATAACTACTCTGATCATGTTTTTCAAGATGAACTTGGTTCACTTCTCAGTAAGGGACTGACTTTACTGACCACAGCTTTCTTGAACATTGAGACACTAATGGTTGATTTAAAGCTTTTTCTTAGAAAGCTTAATTTTAAAATACTGTTTAATGGTGCTGAAAACTTGTACACTTCTAACATATTGTGGAAAAGTAGCATTTTTAACCCTAAATTAGCAATGCCTTTTCTAATGTTTGAAAAGATTTGTGAATGGAATTTCAGGACTATGTTACAACAACATTCTAGGGAACCCAATGTATATAATTTGTATGAAAGTGAAAGGAAGTTACTTAGAGAACTTATGGTCAACAAAGAGGTAAGAGTTCTGAAGCCTGACAAGGGGGGGTCATTATGTCTAAGAGGGATTATTTGGACAGGATGTTTAAACATTTGCTTGACAAGGATTCTTATGAACAAGTATCTTTAAATTTTATTAACATATCCTATAATAGAATTAGGATGTTACTGAAAGATATGTTTGACCAAGGTTTCTTTTGAATTATATGAATTTTTGCAAGTGAAATTTCCTTGTATACCTACCCTGCTTGGCATCCCTAAAATACATAAATGTTTGACTGACCCCATATGCGACCTACTGTGAGTGGCAGTACTTCTAAAACACATCCTGTGGCCACCTTTACTGACCAGAAGGTCAAATCCTTAGTTCAGGCAGAAACTCACATTATTAAGGACTCGTGGGACTTTCTATATAAATTGAGGAATGTTAGGTATAGTTCGGAATTAGCTTTTGCCACAACTGATGTGGTCAATTTGGTTAATATTATTCCTCAGGATGAAGGGCTGGAGATGTTCCATGAATTTATATTAGAATCTACAGCCTTTAGTAATAATAAAATCAATGTCTTACATACTTTGATGGAAATAATTCTGAGAAATAATTTTGTGTTTATTGACGGGCAGTTTTTTCATCAGAAGAAGGGAGTAGTGATGGGGGCAGGTTATGCCCCTGTCTTTTCACATATAGTACTTCTACAATGGGAGAGGTGTTTTTTGATGAATCAAAGTAACATACCTAGGTGGTACTTCTACGCCAGCTATTTAGACGCTATCTTTATAGCATGGGATTTAAGTGACCTTGAGACCACAAATGTTGTTGATTTTCTACACTCAACTACATCCTTTTTGAAGTTTACCTACACTTATAGTAGGAAAGAAGTTAGTTATTTGGATGTATTGGTCACCAAGGATGATGTTAAAAAGGTTATTCAAAGTAATATATATAGAAAAAGTACCTACTCTAACAGCCTTCTACATTATGACAGTTGTCATCCAGCCCATCAGAAAAATGGTATAATAAAGGGACAGTTTATAAGGTTGGCAGGTATGATTACAGAGGAAGGAACGTTTGAAAAGGAAAGTACTAAACTAACCAACATGTTCCTAGTAAGAAATTACCCTGGTGACATTGTTAAACGAATTCAGGGAGAAATTTCAGAAAAAAGACATAGAAATATTATTAAACCTATTATGTATGAAACTGATATTATTAATGCTAAACAAACTGAACAAAAAAGTGAATCTTTGTCTTGATCCTTTACATTGCCTAAATCCCTGAAGAGAGAGCAGACACACAACGACACAGTGACGTTAGTGCACTTCCAATACTTCATGTGTGCTAATGCCTTGGCGGGACGTTCACCCCACACCAAATGCATACAGCCCTGGTCTGCAAGCTTTAGCGACTCGTTTCAAATAGTTGTCTACCACTGCAGTCCTAAACTACTCCCTCCGAAGGAAAGAGAAACTTCCCTAAGTTACTGGATCCCTTGTTCTCTGCTGAGCACTCTGACACCAGACTCCATAGCTAAATCTCAGTCACTACCAGCAGAAGAGAACATCCTGACTTACTTACAGGCCTAGGTTAATCAGACAAAAGTGTTAGTATTTAAACAATATGAAGGGAGATATACTCAAATGAGTCAAAATTGCGCTCTTAAATGTGTTAATGAAAAGCACTGACTAATGCAGTGTTTGGTATGAAAGTGGCCAAAGTCCTGACCTGGTGAAGGAAGACTAGAAACATTTTGTAGCTTCTGTATTACAGATCGCTAAAAAAGAGTGTGTGCCATTATAGTGGTACAGGAAATTATGCATTGTCTACTTCCACTGACTCTGATGGCTGGAAAACCAGAAAAAATTATAAAAATAACTTACCTGTTCACCTAGCTCTCCCTTTTCTCCCTGAAAAACAACGTCAGAACAAAGAGTGACTTATTACTTCAAGTAAATAGCACAAGTACAAGGCAGTTTAAAAATGCAAACATCACAAAAGTGCTGGGCTTTTACACATTCAGCAACACATGTTTTTAACAAGAAAAGCATGAAAGAATCGCACTTTCAAATGAAATACTAAAATGTACAGGAAAAAGTGAGATACATGCGTGCAGAGCTTTAAAACAAATTGGAGCTACTACATGGACATGGAACACAAATATGATGGCCAGAGCACAGCCGAAAGGAAAAAGATCAGCTAGACTGACTACCCTTCAGACTAGTTCTGTGGAAACAAACCAACAATACCCCTCCAATGGGAAAGAACTGTCATTGTGAGGCAGACAGAGGTATCAAAATACTATCCTCCCATATGACATATTGATGGTGATAAAAAGTAAGTATCGGTCGTGTGTTGTTTTACACTGAGCCACCAAGAAACTTGGAATGTATCATGAGTTCTCACTGAAAATTAACCCAGATGAGTCCAAGACTTACTAGTTTAAAAGGGAGTTAAACCACAAACAGAAATATTTCACAAATACATTAGTACTTCATATTAAAAATGTAATTCACTGAAATAGTATCAGTTGATGATACTCTATGCACAGAAATAAATTTAAAATTGTTATAATTAACATTTCTTTTAAACCCTATTACTCATTTATAAATATTGTAATGCTTTGCTCATGACTGTGGAGTAGTGCCATTTCTTGTGTGATAAAACCACAGAGGATTTCTTCTGAGGGTACCAGATATTTTGCTGAGGAATTCCTGGATCCATGGAGCACAGGCATGGAGCCCTCACTGTGACCCATGCAACAGGGGTTCATTTAGCAGCCCCAGAACTGGAGGAGCCACATAGGGAGAGGTGGAGTGAAGTGGCATGACCCATTTACCTCTTCTGGGTGCGAGAGAGTTGCACCCAGACAGGGGGCACAGTGAGGCAGAAACCTGGGAAACCATTGCACTTGCTTTGTGGGGAGGAGCAAGGCTGCTTGGAAGGAGTCCTCCTTAACGGAGTTCTCCTGTAGGGAACTGCGGGAATGGTCTCAGTGGTCAATCTATTGCATGTTCCTCCCCAGCTCTTCAGCATATACATGTGGGGGATATGGGGCAAAAACAGAAAAAAGCCAAACTACCTCAGATGGACAATTAGCCAGGAGGGGATTAACAATCAGGCAGCAGTGGCAAAAAAAACAAAAATACATGTGTGCATTTGTGTGTGTGTATAGCCAATGATATAAAAGAAAGATCCTTCTGCAGGCTTAATAGTAGAGAAAATAGAAAAAGATAAATGATATCTACATTATATTTACACTGTTCAATAATTTTAGAGTGTCTGCTGTACTTTGTGTACCTACATTCACTCTCAAACCTTCAGACATGTTACTGCTTATTAAAGAATGCAGGGAGATGTCTTGTAAAAACAGCAGCCAAGAAAAGCATGTCACATAAAAATACTCAGCGAATGATGACTTCATACTTTGTACAATGCTCACCTTTTCACCTTTAATAGCTCTTCCTGCAGAAACAGTCCCGATTTCACCCTTTGGACCCTCTTGACCACGGTCACCCTTTTCACCCCTGTCACCTTTTTCTCCCTTTATACCTGCAAAGACAAATACATGCCAACCAGCATGAGTACAGTGAGTAAAAGCCAAAAGGAAAAAAAATCACAAATCATCTACTTATAAAATGTTAATGGAACAAATACTATCAAGAAAATGGACTACTGCTTGAATATTATGAAGTTTAAGCCTACTGTTGTTGACATTTTCTTTTGAAAAGAAGTGTTGATATCTGCCCTAAAAGAACTAAAGCTTTCAATACCAATGACTAGAATATGGCGATACATCCAAAAAGGTAAGCAAAGTAAAATAGCACTGCATGTCCCAACCAATATTGTCCTCAAGGGATGGGAGGAAACCCACTAATCTCAGCGTTATTGCAGTTTGTATCTACATAGTTAGGTAAAACAACTGATGTGAAGTTGTTCAATCTCACCGTTCATTCTTACACATGAGTTCAGAGCCGCTCCATCGGCTTCGAGTCGGCCACTTTCACAAGCTCAAGATCTTAGAGTAGCTCGAGGCCATGTCCCTATCCCATAATGCTCTCTGTCTCACCTCAGATCTAGTCTGCCACTGCAACAGATTGGAGGTCAAAAGAGAGCTCAGGCCAGTATTCTTGTTTATTCTAATCCTTATATCAAAGATTTTGCTTTTTCTGTAGCTAGAGTGCATTTGAGGCTAGATAGCCTTAGTTTTAGTTCAGGCTTAATACACTCCTATCAAACTTAGATGGCATATATGTATGTCAAGGAAGTCCTGAACACACTTTTCCCATTTCTTACTATGTGTTCAGTGGTGGTGTGCTCAACGTAGAGAAAAATAAGAACCGTGCTACACCTACTAAAATGAATGACAGGGTCAGTTAGACACTAATATGCACAGTGTCATCATACAAGATTCAAAGTATTCAGCTGACAGCTTGTTAGCACCATTGATGTTCACAAATTGTGCTAATGACATGACCATGGACTGAGCGTTATGCATGCACGGCAGTTTTAAATGAGTACATACTTTGCTTATGAAATGGCAGCTGATTTCACTTTTCATGCAACCTGTCTTGAATTTTGATGTACATGTTTTACCTGTGTTCATCTCAATTTTTTGTTATATACAATGTAATGTGTACTGTTTATTTCTGCCTTTGGCCAGGGTTCTGTCTGGAAAGGGTCTTCAGAGCAGTCTGCCTACCAGGATAGTAAACAAATAAATATATAAATAAACAAATAAACAAGTTCTACTTTTGAAAAGTGGAAAAAACGAAAAGAATATAACAGAAAATGTTAAAGAACTACAGTGAAAAAGTTTTTTGGAATTGTTCCTTTCCGTTTTTTCAAGTTTGTGGCTCTTTAAGATATTACATCATTGATTTTATTTCATTATTCAATTAATCAATTGATTGCTTTGGGTATATAAATACCTTGTTTTTTTTAAGGTTAGGCATTTGAAGAAGTCTGTGTTATATGACGAAAACGTTGTGCTATTTATTTAATGCGTTTATGGTTTTATCTTTGACGTTTTTGGAACTGTTTTAACCACAATACCTATTAAACACACATCTATGACATTCACAAAAAGTTCCTGTGCTGCAACTAAGTAAACAACTAAGTTGTTTGAACTTCTGTTTTTCTACAGTTTTGTTTGCTAAATACCAGGCCCTTTCTCAATCAAATGGCCCATTCATTCTTCATTCATTGGGATTAAAGCTGATTAAGAGGGGCTGACATTTATGCGGCAATCGCGGTTTGTCTGGTTGTTACTTTTTGTAGTTCTAACCCCACTACACATGTACAGCATCAATCCCAGGTTTTAGCATACAAAGGACATCATCAAAGGCATGTTACTCACGTCCATGAATGACATAAACCTTAGGACAGTCCTACCCCATGGAAAGTTGGTTTGGTCTCTGGCCTCCACTGGAGATTCAATAATGGGAACTTATGCTCTAAGCATGTACTCTCACCCCATGGCCTTGAGGAAAGATGACATGGCAAAGCCACACTGATTCTTTACTCCCCCACACCAGCTCCAGCAGGCACTTGAGCCTCAAATCTACTTTAGGTCATCTGGATCAGGGCTTTATCTCTTTATGTCAGTGATGCTAGATTGTCTGAACTTCTATTTGCACAAGTTTTGTGCAAAACATTTCCTTGCCCATCTTTTATCCTTCTCTTTGTTTTACATACTTCTGAGAAATTATTCAATAAACAACATTTCTACATTATTTATTCAATATTTTGCCCTTATAGCCTCACCTTTAGAAATAAGACATTTACTCAAATTATACCATTATTTGAAATTTCATAGACATAGCCTTGGGATGGCTCCCTGTACCAAAAGATTCTGAAGAACCAAAGAAAAATGAGGCAGCCAGCAAGGAGGACATTGAAGAAGGTCTGTGAATGGGGAAGGGACTTTCAAACCATAAAATAACCATACTGGATAATGGAAAGCACCAAAGAGTCTGTGGCAATCTGTTGCCAGGCAGGAAAGGACAGAGTCAGCCTGAGTGATAGAGGAATCTGGCTCAGGGGTAGAATTGGTTAAATGTCATATGGAAGCAGATCTGTTAGGGAAAGCAGGGTTATGACCCTTAGTACCCTGAAAAGTCTTGTCAGAAAAAACTCTCTTGGAAACTCATTTACCTCTAGAAAGCTATAGGTTGCTTATGGAGAAAGGAAGGCTTAGATGGATAATTTCTCTGAAAATTAGGAAATGGAGAAAGAAAGATTTGTTTCAGATCCTGTATAACTTTACCTTATCTTGTGGGGTCATAAAAAAGCTCAGCAGCTGCAGTAACAAAGAGATTCTGCTTGTCCAAAGGAGAATCCAATTATTTAGCCTTAATGTCCTTAGGATGAGCCTACGGGCACAACCAGGAATACCTCCTTATCACAGATCCATATGCAGCAGCTCTGGAAGAGGCATCATCATCATCATAGCTGCATTTAATAGAATGGCAAGTTACCTGAGATGCAGAACTCAAAAGGGAAATGACAGAAGTCTTTTCCTCAATGTCAGCCATATCAGTCAGAATAACCTAGGTGTGAAAAGAAGAGCCAGTACATAACTAGTCATATGGATCTGGTAGTTAATGTCCCTGAATGCTAATGCAGCAGAAGTGTACACTTTTTTCCACACCTTTCCATAATACTACTGTCCCTATCAGAAGGTAAAAGCTTAGAGGAGGATAGCAATTTAAATGGTTTATCAGTGGTCACAGAAATAACTGCTGGATCATAGGAAAAACTTTTATACATAAATTATGAGCATCAGGAACTTTATAGAACCTGACAACCTTCTTAGGATCATGAGACTGGGAATCAGGGGTCTGAGAAGCTGAAGAAAAAGTGCCCAAAAGGGAATCCAAAATTAGAGGGACAGAGGAAGGCCTAGGAGAATCTATTTGCAAGAATTCATAGCACCTTTTTTGAATGTCTGAAACCTGGGGACAATCCCACTTAAAGTGTTTCATCATATGAACCACAGTATCCCCAAAGGACAATACCTTCATAGGGGAATCAGGAGAAAGTGAATCCTCCTCCTCAGACCTGAGGGCAAGAGAGGAATATTGGATTTGGGAAGTCACTACTCACCAGACTCTAAATCCAACTCTACTTCAGAGGAATCAGTTTCACCTAGAACCTGGAAGGAGTAGAAGACCAGTGAACAGAAGCAGGAACAGATAATCCTTGAGGAGGCTTTAGGGCCATAAGCACATTGAAAAGTCTCAGAGTAAAATCCTGCCATTCCTTGTGTAGATTTTTAGCCGCAGAGACCACATGCATGCTCTTCTGCTTCTTTTTTAAAGTAAAATCAGCTTTAATAATTCTAGGATATCCAGAACCCTGTCTAGATGCAATGAGAGTGTAAGATTATGCTCCACAAGGTTTTAAGGTTGAAAGTAACTTTGCTACAAATATGCAACATAAATAAGGAATAAAATAAAGCTTGCTTAAATGCAGAAACAGAGTTTAGTAATATGTGATCAGCATCCATACTAAATGACTGTGCCTTAAAAAATATGGAACATGCTTATGAGTGTATTAAACACACATCAAGAAAGCTGACTTCTTACAGACTTGGCAAGAATGTAAAAAAATAGGATATATCAGAAAAAAACTAATCTGCTTTCTTTAAAGAATGGACAACAAGACATGTGTTTATCCACAAGGCGTTTACTTTAAAAATATGCTTTTCTAAGAAAGTTTAAAAAATATGCTTTTCTAAGAATGTTTATCCACAAGGCGTTTCCTTAAAAATATGATTTTCTGCACTTATCAGCATTTGCACAAGAACAGATGTGTCAGCATTTGTGTCATCAAGGCAGAATCTTTCCAAAACCAAGAGGGAGTGCTTAACTAAAAATATATATAAAGTCTGTAATAAATCCAGTTATGTTAGGGGAGTTGGTAGGGACACATTTGTCCCGAGGTAAATGTTATATCTCTCACATCATCTGTAATATATGAGAAGTAAAGAAGAACAGTACCTGAAGCGGCAACGTTAGTCCATGTGGTGTATTATAAAAAGTTATTTGTTACTACTCTGAGTTGATGCTGCAAAGTATATCTCTCATCAGTGTATATTCTGCAAGACTGTGAATGCAACTATAACCAGACTTTTATTTCAGCAGAATCCAGCCAGCAAGACTGAGTGTCTTAAGAAGACTTCAAATCCATCACAGTAAGCAGCACCATAGTAACTACACAATAAAAATTAATTTTTTAATGACGAGCCAGCCAGGAAAGTTCTGAATTTTAAAAAGAAATAAAATCACAGACGGTATTAGCCAGTATTTGTAAAATGAATGACAGAGCAGTTAAATAAATAAAAAAAATACTGAAATCAAAAGTTAAAAAATATGCAAGCTAATTGTAAAATAATGTTTAGTTATGTAGCATAAATGCATAGTTATGCAAATTACAAATATAATTATAAGTGCATTTTCTATTAAATTGCAAGTGTATTAACAGATCATTGAAGGAAAAATGCTAAAAAAATTAACTAAAGTTTACTAAATCTGAAATGTAAGCTCAGACCTTCCTAGACTGGATGAACAGTTACAGGAAATGTTGAGCAGATAAGATAAGAAACAAGACTGACTGCCAAACAAGTGGCTTGAGTTTTCCTAAAAACTTATTGTTATTAAAACATAATTGTTAAAATGTTCACATGCAACATTATTTGGTAATTGTAATAAAACATCACAATTGTGCATATATGTCACTGATAATCTGTTTCAAGTAAAGGTTAAAAGTAAAAAACTCAGTTACATAAAGTACAGCCAATAAATGGGCTATAGTATACATACAGTTCAAATCAATTATACAGGAAGGTACACATAACTACTATTAGAAGTAGAAAGCAAAGGCAACAGAAAAGAAAACAGCCAAAAAATGATCAAATCAGACAAAGGTCTATAGTTTAATAACCTAATAAAGCAAATGTATAACCAAAGTGTTGGGCTGACATGCATTATAAAGCAAGTAAACAATAGTGCAATACTACAGGGGGTGGGGTACTTTCTCAGTTTTACACTGACTGTATGAGCAGTATGTATTGCAAAAGGATCTAAAATAAAGCTACAGGAAGAAATAATATCTCATTCCTTCTTGACAATACTCTTTCAGGGGGAGGGAAAAACAGGTATTAGTGCATTAAAAATATTGATAAACAGATTAAACCTGACAGGATAAGATATTTTACAAGTTGCTAATAGCTATCATTGTAGTTATTATTGTATTGTTTAGTATTAAATTGTATTTACAACCTGTTAAACTGTAAAGCTATACAAGAGATGGCTTAAAATTGATTTATTAAAGCTAAACAAGAGAGAATAAAGATATCTAAAACTGAGCAAGAATGTCACTATTTCTAATATGTTTTGGCAAGACAATGTTGGTATGCAAAACACATAAATGTTTCTAATTTCTGGGTATGTAGTTGCCTCTGGTGGTAATTTCACTAGATACTTCTAAAGAAACATAATAATTTTCCAATATTTTTGCTTGATGTTAATGTTACTACATTTGTAAGATTGGACTAAGTGTACTTTACAGTCTTTGTATGTACAAATACAAAATAATCCAGTACAAATGAAATTAATGTCTAGTAGTAATTTGTCCAAGTTGTAATATTATCACTGGTTTTAAATTGGAGTCTTATTATTGGTTTTTGGACCATCATTTTATCTGTACTAGTACTGGTTACCCCAGTTAGAGGAAAATTATATTAAAATATTGTACTCATACAGCTAATGGACTAATATGTACATAGCATTCTTTAGTGTATAAATCATGCTTTTTTTAAATCCTCAAGTATTAAATATACTGAAGTAATTACATTTAAATATCTAAGCCCAGTTCAGTACTTTATGTTCACTTCACTGTTAACCAAGATGTTAATGGGCAGTTCAAAGACATGACCACAATGTTATGGTTAAAATGATATTGAAACTGTATATTTTCAGCAGTGTATTAATGCTTGGAGTAGCACATAGTTCTTGTCTCTTATAGATATTAGTCTATCTCTAATCTTTTGATATAAAATAATCAATACAAATAAAGAGTTAATTCAACAGGTGCAAAGAGTTAATAAAAGAGTACTAAGTTATAAATTAAATTTTGTGATTGCAAAAGAATAAATTAATCAAGTTAAAAAAAAGACTAAAACAGACACAGCCCATAACTGATAAAATATTTTCACAAAATGGTTTGCAAAAGAAAAAATTGTTAACTACATTCAGTTCTGGTAGTAATACTTGATATAATTGTATTAACTATGTAAAACTGAATTTTGACTTGTGCATCAAAAGAAAACTAAAGATTTTGTTTCTTAATGTGTTTTCTATATAATGTGATCAAAAATACATATCAGTATAAAGTGTTTTAAGTGTGTTTTAAAATAAAAAGAGGGAATTGTAAGATTATGCTCAACAAGGTTTTAAGGTTGAAAGTAACTTTGCTACAAATATGCAACATAAATAAGGAATAAAATAAAGCTTGCTTAAATGCAGAAACAGAGTTTAGTAATATGTGATCAGCATCCATACTAAATGACTGTGGCTTAAAAAAATAAGGAACTTGCTTATGAGTGTATTACACACACATCAAGAAAGCTGAATTCTTACAGACCTGGCAAGAATATAAAAAAACAGGATATATCAGAAAAAAAAACTAATCTGCTTTCTTTAAAGACTGGACAGCAGCACATGTGTTGATCTACAAGGCGTTTCCTTGAAAAATATGCTTTTCTAAGAAAGTTTATCCACAATGCATTTCCTTAAAATATGATTTTTCTGCATTTATCAGCATTTGCACAGCAACAGATGTGTCAGCATTTGCGTCATCAAGGCAGTATCTTTCCAAAACCAAGAGGGAGTGCTTAACTAAAAATATATACAAAGTGTATTAAATCCAGTTATGTTAGGGGTATTGGTAGGGACACATTTGTCCCGAGGTAAATGCTATATCTCTCAAATTATCTGTACTATATGAAAAGTAAAGTAGAACAGTACCTGAAGCAGCGTTAGTCCGTTTATTATAAAAAGTTATTTGTTACTGCTCTGAGTTGATGCTGCAAAGTATATTCTCTCATCAGTGTATATTCTGCAAGTTTCTGTATGCAACAGACTGAATGCAACTATAACCAGACTTTGATTTCAGCAGAATCCAGCCAGCAAGACTGAGTGTCTTAAGAAGACTTCAAATCCATCACAGTAAGCAACACCATAGTAACTACACAATAAAAATTAATTTTTCAGAGAGTAAAAGCCACTTCTTCCCTAGAAAGTATATGGGGAGTCTCCCAAGCCTCTCTGATATAATTAGCCATGGATCCTCTCCACATCTGCAGTAAACATAGGAGCAGCCTTGGTGGATGTATGGGTAGGTAGCCCAGTGTTTGCCTCCAACTGGATCGCAACAGAGGAAGTTGTCTCAGGCACTGAATGGCCCTTAGTTTCTTCATCAAACCCAAAGGAGACAGCCACAGAAGCAGTGCATGCCTTTTTGGCTTTTTTTAAGCAGTGGCTGAATGTCAGGGAGGGTGGATTCAGAGGCCATGGTATCCTGAGTTAACAGTTTTAAATGCTGGCTTTCCAAGTAAATGAAAAGGTATGATAACTGTGGAGAGTCTTAGGGACAAACACCTGATGATCTCACACTGAATACAGTCATGGATAGCACCCAAACAAAAAAGGCACCACTTATGTCTATTGTTATTGGGACTCTGCCTCCAATACTCACATTTTCCTTTCCTGAATGACATGTAAAAAGGTAAAACCAAGAAAAGAAAAAGAGGAAGGAAGAGACCCTAGTGAGACACTTTTCTTCAGCAAGCTCAGTAGCTGAACCATCTCAGCAAATATCTTGCAGACCAAATACAAGGTATAATTTGGACTGGCAGCAAAAGAAGTTCTGAGGATTAGGCACTTGTACGTCACATATATACCTTAAGCGCTGGGCATAGGACATACCTCAGACATACAGCTCCTGGAAAGTGTAAAGGCTTTGCTATGCTGACTGGATATTTGGCCGTCCTCAGCAGGATATCCCAGTTATAAAAAATACTGAAACAGTGATAAGGAAGGACATCTCTCCCTGTATTCCTGGGCTCAGTGCCTATCATACCTAATATCAACTGCATGACAAAATTGGTACTCATCAAGAATATCATCACCTCACAACAGATTCCATGGGAGACCAAATTTAAACTCCTGCATGTCCACGTCACCAAAAAAAAAAATTAATTACCACTTGAAAGCTAGCCATAGAACCGCATCTATGTCCCTTTCTGAGCAAGACAGCTATCTTAACACATTAGCTGAAATCCCTAATAAACTCAATGAATTTCTATTAGAGACTTCAACTATCCATCAACAAACTACTTGACTTATACTACTAATGATTGCCATGCCAGAAGCTTCCCTGGCATTACAAATGCTAACTTCCTGTTACAAATAGTTAACCAACTTACTAGGTTCCACAAAACAGTACAAATGATAAATTAAAGTAAAATAAAACACAGAGCCACACTGGACACAGCTTTACTGATGTTATTTCTCTAGTTTTTAACCTAGTCCTCACTTTGGAAAATTCTCCTTCCATATTGATCTTGTTATATGTTGTTGTTGTGTCTTTCGGCTTATCCCGGTTAGGGGTCGCCACAGCGGAACTCCCGTCCGCTAATGTTTGGTAGCGAATTTTTACGTGCTGAATTACTTGTTATATGTATTGTTGAAAATACGTCTATACTCCTGGTAAGGTAAGCAATCTAACAAATTTGGAGGATGCATGCTTGTGGCCAATAAAAAATTATTTGCTGCAGTTTCTTTGAAAAAAGGTCTAAAATGAACCCTCACATCAGTACTTATGAAAAATTCTACATAAAGGAACTGCATCATTTTTTTGTGTACCCTGTAAGTAAAGGACAACCGAAATGTATTTTTTTGTAAATCATCCATAAACTTATCAAGTTCATCTGTTTTACCCCTGCAAACAAAAATCAGGTCTTCAATGTATCGCTTATAAATAACTACCCTGTGAGCAAAAAAAGATGTGTTGTAAATAAAAAGATTTTCAAAATGACCCATGAAAATGATGGCATACGTTGGAGCATAGGAGGCACCCATAGTTGTGCCTCCCTTCTGCAAAAATGCTTGATTCCCAAACTTAAAACAATTATGAGTTAATGAAAACTCCAAAAGTTGTAATAAGTAGTTGGTCCTAGGACCTTCCCCCATCATTTTCACTACTGCCTCAAGCCCCAGGGAATGACTAATACTGGTGGTGAGAGCTCTAACGTCCACACACATCCAATAGAAATTCTCCCCCCACTCCATGCCATTTACCAGGTCACAAAATTCCTTCCCATTTTTAATGTGTACTGCTATTCTAGATGTATACTTTTTCAATTGTGCATCTAAAAATATTCCAACATTCTGAAGGTAGGACCCAATACCGGACTCTATTGATCTTCCCAGGGGTTCTCCAAATCCTTGTGGATTTCTGGGATCATAAAAAATCTAGCATCCCTGGGGTCTCTAATATGTAGCTTCTTAACATCAGCAGAAACAAAAAAACCCAACCTTTCACCCTTTTCTAATAATTCAAGTAACAAGATATTGAATTCTGCTGTGGGATCCCAGTGCAACTTTTAAATATACATTGCTATCATCCAACAATTCATGTGCCATTTTGTTATATGTATCGCTAGACAGGATGACCCAGTTGCCCCCCTTGTTTGACTGTGTAAAAATCACATCCTCATTCCACATACGTATCCTTTGTAAAGCCAGCCATTCCTGTTTATTCAAGTTAAATTGTTCTTTCTCATACATTTTTCATACTCAATTTTAACTTGTTTACATAAAACTCTTTCAAACATATTAATGTTAGAAAAACATTTAGGGGGAATGAAAGAACTGACATAAGGTACAACAGGAACCTTCTACCATATCCAGTGACAAAAAAACCTTGTGTCTCACCACCTGACCCATTTGCATCAGACCACCATTATGTAAATCCCAAATATTCACGAAGTTATTTTCATGTACAGACAAGTCCAATAAAGAGTCATCACAGTCACTGTTATTGTCCAAATCCACAACATTTGAACTTTCTTACATAGTTCTAGTGTGGAAAACATTTTCAAGTTTAACTTTTTACAAAAACGACTCACTTCCAAAAATAGGTCTGCTAAACTGGGAAAACAGGTGGGAACAAATTTTACCCCCTTATTCAACAAACCCAAAGTAGCATCATCCAAATTGAGACAAGATAAATTGATGACATTGAAATGTCTGTCTTCCACATACCTGACCTTGGAAAATTGTTCAAAAATAAAATGTCCCCTTGTGCTTGGTGCGAGAGCTACTACTGTCTCCTTCTCCTTCTGTAGTTGTATCCGCCCCCTCCATTGCCTTGCCATTTCTGCCCCCGGCCCCTGGGCTGCTGAGGACTGGACTGCTGTTGTAATGATTCTGCTGGTTCCACATTTAAATTCTCAAATGATACAGTTTTTTTGCTACCAGATGCTGTCTCAGAAGACGAAACCGAAGACTCTCACGATGTTCGAGATCTACCTTCAACAATGCAGCCATTGGCTCTCCCCTTCCATGGTTTACATTGTCAAGCAAAAATTAAGTTGCTGTTGTAATCTCAGATGTCACACTCCAACTTTCATTTTTTATGGAGAATAATATCTCCTTCAACTTTAGCAACTCTTTCCTTAATGTCCTTGATTTTACTGGCAAACATATTTTCAGTGCAAGCAGAAATAAGATTTTCCTGCAAGTGCAAGATGTCAGTTTGTACTTTATCATGTTGCCTTAAATTATACTTAACAAGGATTTTTAACCAGCCCAGCATACAGGAAAGAGACATTATTTCACTCCTCCATTAAATCCATCTCATCCTCCGTAAAGTCAAAGGCAGGAAGCCAGTCCACTCTAAGACCCCTAGGAGTTAAATTGGAACCGGCATACTTTTCCAATAACCTAGTGTCATAAAAGAGTATGACCTCCCTGATAAGAAGTTTCTCTAACCTGTCAAATTCATTACCATGCAAATCCATACTGTCCAAGGATCATGGATCTCCAGTGGCAAATCTGGCTTCTCTCTCTCCAAAATTCAGCAAAAGTGAACTGCCCACTGTCAGTTTACGAAACAGATGACCCACTCAATGAAGCTCTAGTGCCAGTAACTGACATAACTGTCACACAAAACAGTAAAAATTATAAATTAAACTGGTCACAGTCCAGTGTGGCTCCGTGTTTTATTTTATTTCAACTTACTAGGTTCCCCAATACCTTTCATCTTCTTCTAAGAAATATGGCCATTTTTTTTGCACACATCCAAATACATCATCCTCCCTTGTTAAGTCAGACCATAAATCAATTAACTTTTCTTTTAAAACTAGTGGCACTTTCCTTGTGAATACCTCCGTGTTTAGACACTTCTCAATAGCAAACCTTCTTTTATTGAAAAGTTTACCAAACCCACAGTTATAGCTATTCCACAGATTCCACAGCTCCAGCCACACTCTCTAATTACTATGAAACAAGTCCTCTCGGTTCTCTCAAAAGCCAAGAACAACTCATTCTTGAGCCCCGATAATATATCAGGTTGTCTGATTATCAGTACCAAATACCTGACATCTTTAATTCATTACAGCCTGTAGGTGTTTAATATTGCCTGTTCATATTTACATCAGTAATTAAAAAAAAAACATGCTACTTACAAGTTACAGAAAGATTTAATTTTAAAGGCTACATGATGGACAAAATAACTGCAATACTTGGCCTCTGTCCAATGCAGAAGAGGAGATATTAATTGCTCATACAATATTTATTTATATTGTTATACATTTCATATTTTTTCTAAATATTTCAACAACCAAATTGCACAGACAGAACTGCTTAGACTCTATGAAAGCTCTCAGCTGCATGAACAAAATGCTGCTGACAGTTTGAGTAGCTGCTAAGGTATTTTAAGTTGTGCACAAAATATGACAAACTAAATAGTTACTGTGTTTACTGTGACATATAAAATGCAGTTTAATAACTATAACCTAATGGAAACCTAATGAAAACTATCATGATAAAAATGGCTTGTGCTCAAGATTTTGCCATTTACACTTCTTTAGTAACCCCTATGGTTCCAGAGATGTGAACATTTATTTGAAATATGATCTCAGTGGTCAGGGATCTGGGTACACACATAGACGGTAGCCTTACATTCGACCACCATTTGACCACATTGATGAGGAAATCCTTGTATGTTGCACAACTTATAAATAAGGGCATGGTATCTAGGTCCAAGGAGGTCATTATCTCACTGTACTCCACCCTTACCAGAGCAGTCATAGAGTACAATGGTCCCTTTGGTATGTAGCAACTAGAGTGACCTCAGAGGTACGTTACAAAAAGAATACAAGGCGTAACAAGTCTGCCTTATGCAGACTGCCTTAAAGCCCTTTCCCTCTACTCAGTTGCCTATAGATTGCTGAGGGAGGATCTATGCCTGTCTTACAAGGCATCCACAAGTCCCACATTTATGAAACTTTTGCATTATTTGAAAATCAAACAGTACCAGTAATACAAGTTCTAGGGACCTGTATTTTGTCTGTGACTTAATCAGAACATGCTGGAGAGGTAGATATGTGTCCCAGAGACTGCCCCACCTATGGAATAGGCTTCCCATCCATGTGAAGCTGAGTTTGTCTATTACCCAGTTTAAGTGCAACCTAGACCAATGGATAGGGAATAGGTAATTTACAATGGGCCTGGCACCCATCTCCCTTGTGGATGGAGGTAGCTTATAAATGCCTAGCTCTCAAAATTCTATTTGGATACAGGACACCATTATTCTTTCATGAAAACTCAGCTAGGCTTATAAAGGCTCCCTAGGTCATTAGCCTAGTAATAATCTATGAATCTATAAATCTATATGAGGACATAATTTGATTTTTATCAAAAAGCTTAGCCTCCTCCTATAGGAAGTTACAGAGCAATTTCCAGGATTCCATTAGAAGGAATGATTTAAACCTCTCCACTGGTTATAATCTAGCCATTGTAATGTCATTGCACAAGAGTGACCAACCACAGATCCTGGTAACTGTAGACTCATAAGTCACACTAACCTCATATGCAAAGCTTGGAATGTGTTATTTCAGACCTCATTAATATGGACATTGAAATACTCTTAACCTTGAACACTCATTAACTCAGATTTGTCAAAGGAATGTCCTGCCATTTTAACCTCATTAATTTATTTGAAAAAAAAAAAAAACAAAAAACAAAAAAAAAACACCAAAGCAGTGCATAGTGGTTATGCAGTACATATAGCATATCTGGGCATTTTGTAACATGCCACGGTCTTTCTTACTATTCCTCATGCAGATATTATTGACAAGCGTGTAAAACTGAATGTAAATCTTTATGGTTGTTGCTGGACACCTATCTGGTTGTTTGACAGAACTAATCCAAAAAGAAACGATGGCAGAATAGCACAAAAACAAAGTTTAATTCACGAAGTAAAATCCACAAGATAAAATCCAATAAAACACACGAAAACACGCTGTAATTACGCTGTTATAGAACCACAAGTGAGTGCTTTCATCTCCAAAGGGAGATTTCTTCAGACTAATGGTTACAACACACTGCTTCATTTAAATACTCTTAGCAATTAATAAGCTGCTTCAATTAAGCAATCCAATTAAAAGTTATCAGTTTAAAATGTGTTTGAACTACAATATTCTTAAACTATTCTGTATACCTGAAAACTAACCTAATGTTTAAAACCTTTCCTTTTTAAATACATAATGAATTCCTCTCTATTATTTAACCCTGGCGGAAAACACGCATTTAATCTCACTTGCCAGCAGTATTCAAGCCACCCCAATTCTTCTTCAATATTTATCTTTGTAACATTGTGTCTAAAGGATCAATCAAGGAAGACAACAAACAGATTATCGAAGTATATCAGAGAATTGACAATCAAAAAAGAACTTGGGCCCAAGTCACAGCAGACGGTTATAGTGATAAAAACTATCATAGTAAACAACAGCCACAAAAAAACTGGGGGGGGCAACAAATATCCAAAGAAGAATTGGAATTACCAGCGGAAGCAATGGAAGACTTAAAAAGTGTTAACTTTAAAATTATCAATTTTTGCAGTAAAAAACTTCTGTGAAAGGATGTTAAGTAGAGGTTATCCCCAAGAAATGATTAAGGAAGTTATGACAGAAGAAATTGTAAACAGAAATAAAAATGAGAAAAAGAAGTTGAATAGAACATCTTCAGCAGATTTTACCACTGCTTTGGCAGTACAAAATAGTACTGATTCTTATGTCATCAAAAATATAGTAAGAAAAAATTGGGGAATTTTTAAAACCAATATTAATTTATTACAGAAGTTAGGCGACAAACCTAAGTTTGTGCAAAAAAGAGCAAAAACTTTTAAAGATTTTTTTCAAGGAAAATTAAATAAAATTCGAGTAGTAGAAGAAAGAAAAGGAATGTATAAATGTTTTAATTGTAACTATTGCAGTTATTTATATACAGATAGGCATGAGATTTTTGTGGGCAAAACTAAGATATATGTTCCAGGCAGATTTACTTGTAAGTCTAAAAATGTTGTCTATTTAATAATATGTGTAGATTGCAACTCATTTTATGTTGGTAGAACAGGAAGGGAATTGTATAGAAGAATTTATGAACATCAATATGCCATAGGCAAAGGAGATGTCAAAAATGCTTTGGCAAAACATTATTTAGAAAGTAAATGTAAGACTAATTTCAAATGTTTAGTTATAGATTTTATCCATCCCAATGTTACAAAGATAAATATTGAAGAAGAATTGGGGTGGCTTGAATACTGCTGGCAAGTGAGATTAAATGCGTGTTTTCCGCTAGGGTTAAATAATAGAGAGGAATTCATTATGTTTTTAAAAAGGAAAGGTTTTAAACAGTAGGTTAGTTTTCAGGTATACAGAATAGTTTAAGAATATTGTAGTTCAAACACATTTTAAACTGATAACTTTTAATTGGATTGCTTAATTGAAGCAGCTTATTAATTGCTAAGAGTATTTAAATGAAGCAGTGTGTTGTAACCGTTAGTCTGAAGAAATCTCCCTTTGGAGATGAAAGCGCTCACTTGTGGTTCTATAACAGCGTAATTACAGCGTGTTTTCATGTGTTTTATTGGATTTTATCTTGTGGATTTTACTTTGTGAATTAAACTTTGTTTTTGTGCTATTCTGCCATTGTTTCTTTTTGGATTTGTGCTTTGTTTTGAAGCGTGTTGCTTTGCTCATCGCTGTGTTTGACAGAACTCATATAGCAAGAGTCGCAGGTGTCAGTGTCACATAGGAAAGCAAAAAGATAGTAGCGGTGGTCCTCAGGGTGAGGTTATGGGGTCTCTCCTATCTGACATCTATTGTTCAGACCTTCAGCCTATCTAAGTTAACAAATAACTGTAAATTGGATGTGGTTATTTGATCTTTCGCTGACTAACAATTGTTCCAATATGGGTTAGACCATGTTAATAACTGGTGGAAGGACCATGGCCTCAAATTAAATGTGTAAAAATGTAGTAGAGTTCATTTTGGCATGCAAAACCTTTAAACGTATTATACAAGGAGCACACCCCTCTAACTAGACACTGTTGTAAGGAAATAAAGCTCTCTGGTTGGTAATTCCTTATCTTATGACCATCATGTCTCCACAGTAGTATACTCAATAGGACTCTTTCCAATATAGTTCTAGGACTGGGTCAGTATAAAAGCTGACTGCACAATGGGCATTGGTAATCTGCTGAGATAATGCCTTGCAAGACTCTTTCTGGAAAACTAAAGGATGAGTGTACAACCAAAATGGTGTGTGCAGAACTGGTTAGGTTAGGTTAGCTGACAGGACAGTAGGAAGCAGCACTTAGTGGTGAATCACTGAGTTACAAACAGTAAGAGGTAATACACCAAGTCTGCTGTGATGTCAAAATGGATGTAAAGAAATTAATTCAACCTTTTTAGTGGTACCATTTAGGCTGCAGCAGAGGCCAGTCCTTGATATGAATTAATATGTAGCACAGTAGGAGCTAATTCGAAATTAAGGTTCACTGCAAAATGTGCAGTGAAGCACTTTCACGGGAAGAATCAGAGGCTGACTTATGACTTTGAGGTACCCTCATCCTGCTTGTACAAATAGACCTGGATGTTATAACTCCCATGCTAAAATATGCAATGTGCGATATGACAGTTACAAAAGTTTGATGCAGTGTCAGGGACTCCGTAGATTCATAAATGAACCTCTCGTGCAGGCTTAAGGCAAGCCCTTATGAGGAATACTACGTCATCTGTGAGGACTACATCTGAAGGAATAAATGGCTTCATATGATTATCAAGATGATATGGGGATTGTAGTAAAGAATGCGAAAAACGACTTAAAAATTTCAGAATTACACAGTGATGGGTGACAGGAAAAGAGATAAGGCATGGCATCTGGAAGATGGTTGGCTGCACAGATATAAACAGAAAGGATAGAAGGGATAGTTGAATCGTGGTTGGCAACATGGTGGGAAAAGCAGTATGACCATCTGGAAATTGTAACAACAAGAACAGTAAGGGGGAGCCCTGGAATGCACTTTTGGGTTAGTTAGGCGATGGACTGTGTCAGTGAGAGAATTTAAATGCACCTAAAACAAGTGGAAAAAGACATATGCTGCCGTATAGTGCTAGTTACAGCATGTGAGTGGACCTAATGGATCTAAAGGCTTCAGTCAGGAACTATGTGTGATCTTAAAGTACATCTCTTCTCACCTTGCTACTCAACTGTCACAAGTCCTGACTTGCAGTTTATGGACAAAACCAGGGAAGGAAGAAAAGAAACACTGTTACCTGAGAAAGCAAATGATAGAAGTACAACAATACAGGTGGCATCAGGGAAAAAATGCAGCCTTTTCAACATTGGTTAGCCCTGCGTTTGTTAAGACCAGACTTCTTATTTCAGTGGAAGTAAATTACAGCCAAAAGTTGATCAGCATATCTAGACAGCAGGATGACTGATATAGTGGCATCTACTATGAGACCACAAGTTCTACTAAATGCTTTGTGCCCACTGTGAGAAATACTCTATTTTTCAGGTTCAGAATCTGTTGGAGTGCTGTGTATTCCTCAGTTCATTAACCAGCCCCCCACTATCATCCTTGACATGGCCAAGATACATGGAGTAAAATGCCAGTAGGGGAGGGGGTGGGGGAAGTACTAAGTTTCTCTAAAAGAAAATTTAACAATGAGTAGTACAAGAAGAAAGTTATTACTCAAATACACTGCAAAACTTCTATAACTCCATTCATCAAACATGCTACATAACTGTGCTAACTCTTACACCACCTACAGGTAATAAATGATAATTATATTTAAAACCTGTCTTAAAATAGCCCACTTTATAGCTGCAATAATGCCCTCCTGGTTATGGGTCAGAGGAGATGAATTTTATTTGCATGTGGGAAGGTCACTTTGCTGCATACCTCTCAACTGTGCAGATTTTCTCAGAATGTCCAGATTTCTGGCTCATAGTTTTAGTTTGTTTTCTGGCAAATCATTGGGATGATCTGAGGACTGAAGTCACTAAATAATGACATACATTTGAATTTCAGGCTTCAAATCCTTCAGAAACTGTATGCTAACACAAACCTTGTTACAATGGCAACTTTCTAAGTTTGTAAGAGCAATAGTTAAAATATGTTCCTATTTTTTGGCCTTTGTCCCTCCATTTTATTAGTCTTTGTCCAGATTTCTTGCACTAAGAGGTTGAGACGTATGCTTTGCTGTGACTCGTGATGCCACCAGATAATGTGTGGGAAGAAAATATTGCTGCAAGAGAGGTAGAAAGTACAGTTGTGTACACTTACCATAAATGTAGATGTTCAAGTGTATTCACTGTTGCAGTCATCACCTGTGGGTTATGCCTGCTTGGTAGCGCTCAGCCATCCCAAATACCAGAGTAAAGTATTTCCCTCCTGAGTCGACTCTGTATTGTGAGGCTGACCTCAGGTCAGCAGGGCTGTAAAATGAGGCAGCTGACACCACTACATCAGTTTTTCTTACCCCCAATAGTTATGAACCCCCAAGAAGAGGAAAAAGGGGGATGGTGGGAGGGAAACAGGACTGCAACAGTGAATACACTCGAACCTCTACATTTATGGTAAGTGTACACAACTGTACTATGTTCTTCATATTTCACTGTTGCAGTCATCAATTGTGGGAAGATTCCCAAAGCTGAAAAACAGGGAGGAGGAAGGGCAATAGGAGCTTAAAGCAAGCACCCATTTAAGGGGATGCAAGCATGCCCTGCAGGACTGCAGATGCAAAGCCTGCCCTGGTTTTGGAAAAGGTAGTCAGCTGGTAGTGTTTGGTGAAAATGTGGATTGATGTCCAGGTAGCACATTCCAAAATATCCTTGGTAGGAATCCCTCTCAAGAAGGCTGTGGAAGTAGAGGTTACCCTTGTGGAATGAGAACTGATGGATTTGGGGGGACTCTTTCCATGATAGGAATAGCAGAAATGGATACAATCTGAAATCCATTTAGAAATGGTCAGTTTGGATATGGGTTTCCCCTCTGCCCCAAGAGGGAAAGAGACCAGCAGCTGGTCAGTTTTTCTGACTGACTTGGTCCTATCCAGGTAATATCTCAAATGTCTGCGCACATCTATGGTATGCAAAATTCTTTCCCATTTATTATGAGGGTTGGGAAAGAAGACAGGTAGATGGATGGCCTGACTGAGGGTAGCATCCGAGATCACCTTAGGCATAAAGGAGGGATTGGTACATCCTGTCAGAATTGAAAATGATGAAGGGCTCAGTGACCATAAGGTAATGGCCAGCAGGAAGGCAGTTTTCCAAGAAAGGTGCTTCAGGTCTGCTGAAGCAGCTGCCTCAAAGGGAGACAAAGTCAGTTTTTCCAGGACAAAGTTTAGATCCCATGCACAAGCAGGTGGGTCTGATGTGGGCCAGCCCTCTAAGGAACTGTTTTAAGAGATGTTGAGAAAATAATGGGCTGATACAACTGTACATAGGCAGAGATAGCGGAGGCATGTGTTTTGATGGAGGAGTATGACAATACTTTTTCTAGGAGCTCTGCCAGGTAGTCCAGAATCAATGCCAGACTGGCCTGGGTGCTACTGATGTCTTTGTTGTGGCACCAGATGGTAAATCTTTTCCATTTGGTGGAGTAGGGCTTTCTGGTGCTGGGCCTTCTGGCCTCCTTAATAATGCTTAAAATCTGCCTGATGAAGGTTGTAGCGTCATCAGCCTTTGTGGAATCAGCCATGTGGATAGCTTGAGTGTGGGGAGGTCTAGATGCAATACCTCCCCTTTCTCCTGAATTAGAAAGTTTGTTGTTAGAGCCAGGTCCATGGGAGGTTCTTTGGCCAGATTGAGGAGCATGGGGTACCATTGTTGTCTGGGCTAGTGTGGAACAATGAGGATAGCCTTTGGACCTTCCTCCCTGATCTTGAGAAGTACCCTGGGAATCAGGGACAAGGGGGGAATGCGTATACAAACAGGTTGCCCCAGGGGAAGGAGAGGGCATCCACCTCCCAGGCTTCTCGATAGAACTTTCTGGAGCAGAACTTGGTTAGCTGGCAGTTGTCTGAGGTTGCGAAGAGGTCTATGTGCGGATTCCCCCAGGTTTTGCTGATGTTGAGAAAGGTCTCCCTGTGCAGCTGACATTCATGGGGATCCAGGAGGCTTCTGCTTAACTGGTCTGTCAGGGTGTTCTGTTTCTCTGGTATGTACTGAGCAATCAGATGCAGTCCCAGATTTGAAGCTGACTACCAGATTTGCATAGTTAAGTGACACAGGGGGTAGGAATGAGTACCCCCTGCTTGTTGATGTACTACATGACTGTTGCATTGTCTGTCTTGATTAAGAGCACTCCTGGTCTCAGGTGATCCTTGAAATGTGGACTGCCCTGGAACCGCCAGCATTTCTTTTAGGTTGATAAGTAGGTCCTGAACTTCCTGTTCCCAAATAACCTGGGTGCACATACTTCCCTGGTGTACCCTCCAGGCTATGTCTGAAGCATTTGTGGTGATGGTTTGGGCCTGTGGGAGAATGATAAATGGTAGACCTTTGTTCTGGGTACATGCCTCTGCCCACCATAAGAGTTCCTTCTTTAAGCAGGGAATCAGGGGCAGCTGGCACTCCAGTGAGTGTAAGTGTTGGCACCAAACGTTCCTGAGGTACCATTGCAGTTTCCTCATGTGCAGTCTAGCTAGGGGAGTCAGCAGGATGCAGGAGGCCATGTAAACCAAAACTTGCAGGAATTTTCTTGCTGTGAGGTGGGTCCTGTGGGCCAGCTGAGAAAAGTAAAAGTGGAGGAAGGTCTGCTTCTCTGGAGGGAGGTAGGCAGTTAGTGTTGCTGTGTTCAGCAGAGCTCCCAGGAAGGTTAACCTTCTTGTGGGGTGAAATTGGGACTTCTCCCAGTTGATAGTGAATCCCAGGGAGGTAAGGAGAGTTTGAACAAAGGTGTGATCATGCAGGAGTTTTTCCTTGGTGTCTGCCTGGATGAGACAATCATCCAGATAGGGGTAAATCTGTATGCCTTTCTGTCTGCAGTAGGCAATTACCAGAGCCAGGCACTTGTTAAACACTATGGGAGCAGTAGATAAGCCAAAGGGCAGAGCAGAGAACTGAAAGTGCAGTGACCCTTCTCTGAAATGCAGGAAACTCCTACAGGACTTCCTTATGGGGATATGGAGGTAGGCATCCTTCAGCTCTAGGGTCACTAGCCAAGCCTGAGGCATCAGCATTGGCAAAAGGTTTTGTAGGGTCAGTATTTTGAATTTTGAAACCAAGAGGGACAGATTCAGAGTGGATAGGTCGAGAATAGGGTGCCAGCTGCCCTCCTTTCTGGGTACCAGGAACAGTCTGGAATAAAACCCTTGTCCAGCCTGTTCCTTTGGTATAGGTTTCATGGCGCCTTGGGCATACAACTTTTGGATCTGTTGGATTTCTTGTGCTCTCTGATTTGCTGGTACATCTGGGAAGCCTAGAATCTGTACCTGCTGGTAATAATTTTTAGGACCCATAGATCTGAGGTGATGGCCTGCCAATTCTGTAGGAAGAGGGAAAGTTTTCCTCCTAGTCTCTCTGGAAGGATGTGGGGCAGAGGGGAGGTGGGACAGTCATTGTGAGTCCTTGGAGAAGGGAGTGGGCTTAGAACTCCCTTGCCTAGGTGTGGCAGTGGTCCACTGTCTGGATCTCTGCTGGGTTTGGGGCTGTTGCCTGGAAGGCCTGTCCCTACGCCCCTTCCTCTGGACCAGTTTTGCTTGGGTAGGAAAGGACCAATGCTTTGTGGGAAAGTTCCTACTGAACCTGGGAGGCTGTATCTGCAGAAAATCCTTCACAGTCTGCATTGACTTGGCTTTGTTTTCCATTTTCTTAATAACCTCCTCAGTCTTAGGTCCAGATAGCTGGTCCTTGTCCAGAGGGGTGTCTAATAGTTTGGACTTTACCTGGTCTGGCAAAGGTTGCTCCCTTAACCAGGCATGCCTACAGATCCCTGAGCCAGATACTGCAGCCCTGCTGGAAGCTTCCAAGGCATCAAACCCACAATGCAGGGAATGCTTGGCTACCTGGGAGCTGGACTACATAAGATATGCTAGTTACCTGGTAGCACTGCTGTCTGGTAGGGTGGATATTTTTTTGTTTTAATAACTCCAGCACATTTTGCGGGTATTTAAGCATATGGAATTGAAAATTCAGAGCTTTAATGGCTAAGGTAGCGGAAGTGTAGACTTTCTTTCCTAGTCTGTCTAATGCTCTTTTCTCTTTGTCAGTCAGAATGGGGTTCTTAGATGAGCTAGCCCTAGCTCACTTGGGGCCTTGAGTAATGACCTCTGGGTCAGCTGTAGAATTTTTAAAAAGATACTTGTGGGTGTCTTGTACCCTATTATATCTGTCTGGCTTCCTGGGAGCAGGCGGAAGAGAGTCTGGAGTGAGTGCAGATTCCAGAAAGACATCCTCCACCACATCCAGGATTGGAGGGATGGCCAGAGGTTTATGTTGTGGCAGGTCAAGGAGCTCTTTCAGTTTCTTCTTTGACTGAGGGTAGTCCTGTGCCTCCCAGTGAAGATGTTCTCTGACAGAATTTAAAGTTTCTACAAAGGAAAGATCCTCAGGTGGGGAGGCAGCAGGAATGGGGTCCTCAGCATCTGAATCCTCAAATGCTGCAAAGGTTTGCTCTTCAGTGTCTGACTCTTCTAGGGCCAACCCTTCTGACTCCTGGTCAGAAAGAGCCTCGGGGAAGTGTCTCTCTTCCTTTTGGCTGGGGTGGCTTGGGTGGGTTGGCTTCCTCTTATCAGGGTGATTAGAGCCTTTGTCATTCTAAGCAGCTGCTGCGACTGTGGGGCAGGCTGGGTAGAAGGGAGTCAGTGGCTGGGTCCCTGGGAAGGGATCTTTTTAGGGGTATTCTTGGTTTTGGGTCTAGTGGAATCCATGGCCTTATATAAGGTTAGCTTAACCGGTGGTGTGGTTGTCGGTCTCTGCCTGGCATCAGTCATTGGAATAGTCTCTATGGAAGCCGGTACCTGTGAAGTGGCTTTAGACCCAACTGCATGACTGAAGGCCGGTATACTGGCAGGAGAAGATGGACCCAGCAGAGTACCTGACTCCAAACGGGTCTCGGTAGAGGCCTGCGACAAATCCTCGGCTGGCGTCAGGGAATGCAAAGGCGCCTCACTGAGTTCAGCAACTGTACTGCGTGGAAGGCTAGCTGACTTCGAACTGGACCAGTAAATATGAGACACAAAACAACTCAGCAGCAACAGGAGCAGTAAAAAACAAGCCGACCTCACCTAGTGTAGTCGGCTTACTTTTTACTGCTCCTGTTGTTGCTGACTTCGAACTGGAGTTGTCAGGACGCCTAACTTTTTGAGGCCTATCCTTTTCTTTATCTTTCCTTTTTCTGGGAAAATCAACAGCAGCCTGACTGACCAATGCCATTTTGCTATGAGGAATAGACTCGCTAAAGAGTCTAGCTACAATTTCAGCTCTCATCCTAATAGTCCTAGCATTAAACAAAGCACAGAACCAACAACCGGGGATGTCATGGTCTGGGCCTAGGCAAGTGATGCACTGGGTATAGAAGTCTCAGTGTGGGATCTGTTTTACACAACTGAGACAATTAGACTTTCTCTGACATCGGTTAAAAGCAAGAAAAGGTTCCACAATGGGGTACTTAGCTTTAGATGGTTACTCCTTCACTCTGGCAATGGGCGACTGACGCACTCGCATACTACTTCTGCTTTGGGCTCCTCGGCAAGAAAGACTGATGTAATAGTACTGGCTGCCTCATTTTATAGACCTGACAATCTGACATCAGCCTCACACTACAGACAGCCGATGCAGGAGGGAAAGCCTTTACTCTGGTATTCGGGCCGGTCGAGGGCTACCCAGCAGGGATAACCCACAAGTGATGACTGCAACAGTGAAACACGAAGAACATACCTTAATCACATCTTACCATAGCTACAAATACAAAGAAAGAACAAAGGTAACTACTTCAGAACAGTTATTATAAAGCAAATAAGCACAGAGCTTAACTGATCAGAAATCCTTGGTTGAGATGCCGCTGAAAAAAACTAAGAAAAAACATCTTTTAATCACGCATCTGAGTAGATGAAAAATAATGCATTTGTAGTTCATTACAACTACAAAATAAAAACTGTAGGTCGAGAAACATTATATAGACTAATATTTTGTATAGCCTGCAAATTATATTGTTACCATACTGCCAGAAAAATGAAGCAGCACAATTTTTTTACTAGACTGGAGTGATCACATAGAGCTAATGTGAGAAGTCACAGCGGGTTTCACTGCTTTTCAGTACAGCACTCATTGTTCTTTTTTATCTTTGCATCACAAAGCAGATAAAATATCAATCTCACAATAAAGGAAAGAAACTATGCTAACCCAGGCAAATGATGTTGTTGTATCTTACGGCTTTTCCCGGTTAGGGGTCGCCACAGCGGCACTCCGGTCCGTTAATGATTGGCAGTAGATTTTTACGTACCGACTTGCCAGGCCTGACGCACAACCTTCAACGAAGGTACGCCCATTCACGCATGTCTCCACGCAGAAGACGCTTTAGCTGAGAATCAAACAGGACAACGTCTTACTGTGAGGCGACAACGCTACCGCAGCACCACCACCGCAGTACTAACCCAGGCAAATGATATGATACAAAAAAGAGGCCTAATTCAAAATGCCTTCAGGCAGCATCATCCTGTGCAAGAAAAAATTGTGATAAAGTTCCTTTAAGCTTGTGCTAAGAAAATTAAATCTACTTCAAAAGTTGCCTGCAGTGAAGCATATAACGGACTGGAAAAAAATGTTGTCCACAGGAGGGCAGCAATTCACTAACCAACGGATTACAGGCTCTGGCCATGCACTAAATTTCAAAAGCTTTATCCTTTTACGGAACACTCATGTTCCTTAGCCACAGGTGTAAGTGAACGCAGATCAGTAGCATTTCTTACAGTACCTTAAAAAAAAAAAAAAAAAAAAACAAGAACGTTCGCTCCCTCATCTGTACAGAAGTATGAATCTGTCTTGAGATCTCTGCTCCCTAATACATACCTTTCAACTGCCCACATTTTCGCAGAATGTCCAGATTTTTGCCTCATATTTTTTGGTCTATTCCTTATAAAATTTGTGGTTTTCTGGCAAATCACTGGGGATGATCTGAGGATTGAAGTCACTAAATAATGACATACACTGGAGTTACAGACTAAATCTTTCAGAAAATGTATGTTAACACAAACCCTGTTACTCTAGCACTTTTCAAGTTTATAAGAGCAATATTTGAAATCTGTCCCTATTTTTCGGGTGTTTGTCCCATTTTTGTGAGGCTTTGTCCAGATTTCTTGCACTAAGAGGTTGAGAGGTATGACTGCAACACAGACCTTTCTACTAATTATTCAATCAAAATGAACACAAAGTAAAATACGGAATACCAAAACAAAATACACAACAGCAGTACTTTATGCCAATTTTGTTTTATTTTTTTTTTATTTTTGTATGTTATGCTTAGTTTTATATACAGTATGATTCAGAAGTATACCTGTAAATTATTCCTAATTTTGCAGAACGTCCTTGATTTTGCCTCATATGCTCATCCTGTCCATTATAAAATGTTTGATTTAAGTAAATCACTGAAGACTGCAGTCAGTCAACAATGACAGATTTTTCTCTGGAAATTTAGCAACTTTCTGAAAAACACGATATTCAAAGGAGGACAGAGTTAAAAGTTAGACTGTGAAGGGGGTTCATGAGTTGTGCAAATGCATAATCAACAGGGCTAGAGCAATATACTAACAGAGCGACATACACACTGACATGAACTGGAGCTGCTCTCAAGTCTACAGAACAGACTAAATGCCTCTCTTTCCTGCACTTTATCCACAGAAAGTAAACAAAGAGATGAGTGTACTAACCTCAGGATAGTTTTGAAACCACTTTGAGGGAAAATACCGGTTAACGCCAAATATGAGACAAACAGCATTTCTTATGGGAAGATGACTTGCAATTGGAAGATTCTGTCAGTATATATAGGTCAAGGCTACCAAAAAACACTTTTCCAAGAAAACTAATTTAATACCTGCAAAACCAGCCAGTGTGAATGGAAGACAAGCAAGGCCACCAGTTATAAAGTTCAAGTCTCAAGTAGCAAGTTTTATCAATGGTAAATGTAGATGCAGAACCCATTTAAAGAACTGCTTAACCAGCCTAGTGGGCATTTCTCCATGCGGAGTTATGAGAAATGTACAGCCTTACCAGGAAATTAATACTACACATCATACAGATGGCAGAAATGGGTCACACCACTTGCAAGTTAAATGATTAAGATGGCAAAGGATGCCTGTCTAATTAAATGCAGGATCTCTTCTACTTAGGGACTTGTGATGAGTGCAAGTTTTTCTGATATTTTCAACCACTTATGAAACAGTCACGGAAAGCTCTGGCAGAAGTAGAGAATCTCAATGAACTGGAGGTTTTAGGAGGAGTTAGTCATCACAGAATCCTAGAGGAACTTTCTTTTTCCTCTACTTCTATGGGAACTGAAAACCTGAAACTACAACTGCATCTGCCAACATGAGGCAAACACGTGTTTTTGGTCATACCTGAGTCTCACACTGATGCAGAGAATCAGAGGGAATGGTAAAAAGACAAAGGGCTTAACTATACCAGGACACAGATTAGTCATCCACAGAGCCTCTGCCTTTCCTGCTTAACTGAACAGAATAAAAGCAGGGACATATTTTTCCGTGTGGCTAACACGCGACACTGTGGGGTGGTCCACTTCCAAATGGACTCCATTGCACATAATTCTTGAATTCTAAATGCCAGCACACTAGCTTAGCCCAAACTAAGAACAGCTTTTTAGATAATGGCCTGGCCTCTACCTAGTGCAAGACCCTCACCACCCTTCTGCACAAGGGATATGTAATATGCTATAGTCTGTTTGTTTTACCAGAATACAGAGCTTTTCGAACTAAGCCCCCCTTCCAGAGACACTTGGGTAAAAAAATCACCTACAGCTCCAGCTGTTACACAGGGAGATCAAATTATTGGAGGGGGGGCTACCTTTTTTGAATAAGGGAGGAGATCAGGTAAAATGCCCTGTCTGCTAACAAAGCAGCCAAAGTCAAAATGAGCTCTTTTAAAACAAGGAAGAGAGGGCTTGTACTCAAACAGGCATAAATTATCCACCACTTGAGTCTGATGACAGGTGTGTGACATTAAGAGAATGGGCAGGATGTGATAGCACTGTATCAAATGATGTCATACAGGAGATTACTACACCCACTCAACACACATCCTCAGGTGTGTGCCTTGTCATGTGAAGATCACACCTTCCAAGAGGGCCAAGAATAATGTAAGACTCTGTCCTTCGACATTGTTGTGCCCTCAAGCATTATACAAAAAGATATGTCCACATTTTGCTCTAATAAGGGAACGCCCTTATGTCTGGGACCAAAGGAGATATTTTTGCATTCAGGAAGATGCTGAAAGATCTGCAGCCAAGTGACTGCTCAAGCCTATAACACTAGTGTGGAATACCCTGATGCGGCCACCAGACGTCAACTGTATAGACAGGTGAACACATCAACTCCCTTCTCCTGTAAGTCGCTCACAACTAGATACTTGGTACTGAAAGTGAAGCCACCCAGAGTGAACTATGAGACTCACTTTTGTCAAACACTGACTCTGCCAAAAGTCATCTGACTGGTCTAGTGACATCATGCAGATATCCTACAGTAGCAGGGACATACAAGCACGACTTTCCAAAGTGTTTCGCTCTTTGGAATTTGATGCACCAAATAGGCTTAAAAGTCATTGAAATACAACACTGAGATGTATGTCTCTCACACCTACTTTATGGAAAAGGAAAAATCAACAAACAAACAAACCCTCTGCCTTTCTGTGAAGGAGAAACAGGCGCTACTATTCCATGCCCTTCTGAAGGGGAGTCTAGGCTTGTCTTAAGAGCTCTGCTGATACCACTGCACGCACCTCTGCACATAGCTTTGAGATTTGACCACACACAAGGCCATATTTACAAACCATTGGATCATGGCTTTAGCTATAGATGTTGGAGAAAACTCAGAGATTTTGTCTTCTGTAAGTTGGTAATATACAAAATCTCTCCAATATGCTGTGTAGAACACATCATTCTACAATAACTTAGAGAGTTGTGGCTAAAACATTGGATAAGATCAAAACTAATGCAACTTTGGGTCCAGATGGTCTCCCAAGGTATTTTCTTACAAAGATACAAAATGCAGTCCTACTCTGTCTTGTATACTTGTTAAAAAGAAGTGTGTTAACATAGTTTGTTCTAGCATTCTGGGTGGGGAAGATATTGTTACTCCTATTCCTAATGCAGGTAAAACAAACATCTGTATTCATTTTAGGTTTATCAGTTTAACATCAGTTATAGGCCACTGTTTTGAAAGAACACTGTTGTGTTTACTTTTCCCTAACCTACATGAACATGACAGATGCACTGGATTTGGGGACTATGATCTTATCTGGATTTAGAAAAAGCTTTTGATTCAGTCCTCCATGAACGTAAATGTAAATACAATTTTGGCAATGGACCTTAATAAATGTTATGATTTGCCGGGTGCAAAATTGGATACTATATTGCTTGTGTCAAGTTAGTATTAGTGACTCACTCTCTTCAGTTAAATTAGTTTATAATGGAGACCCCTATGGTTCTGTAAAATGGGTCCATTTGTGTTTAAGATAGTCATGTCCATGTACAAGTATGCTTGTAAATGAAGGTCAGTTCTGCGGTTACTATTATATGATATGCCTTAAAATTACACCATTTGGAAACTAGTAGTTGATAATGGTTAATGGCATCATACTTAATATCGGTAAGTGTACTGTGTTACATTTTTGTCAAAACAATAGGGAACAGGCTAATCCCAATTCCTGTGGTACAGAGATATGAAGACCTGACTGTGACCCAGATGACCCATGTTTGATTAGTAGCATGGACGCTGGAGGGAGCAGGACAGTAAATGTGGAATGAACAGTCCTACTGTTGGCTCATGCATCACATGGGGAGAGCAGTGGATCTTACTTGCCACTTGGGTTATACCTAGCAGGAGCACAAGGTGCTGCACCTGTGGAACTCAAGCCTGTAGAGCACAGGTTACATAAGGGGAGGGGATCAGCATATTTAAGGAGGCATGTACACCCCCAATGGTTGGCTGCACTAGTGGAGATCTATGATGAGCTGCCAATGGGGATTAAGGGCTGCCAGGGAATGGAAGTGAAGTTCACTGGGTCCAGAAGTCTGGCCTGCTCCATACTACTAAGCTCTTGTCTCTCTAATGGAATGAATGAGCAGATTAGGCCCTCCAATCAGGCAAAGAATAGGTCATATGGCTCCTGTTCAGGCTGGACTATGCCGGACTTTTGCTCCCAAGACCAGAGGGAATGAGCTGTTTGGGCAAAGGATGGGAGGTCATTTGGAAAGACCATTTGGATGGGAGGAGTTGGGAATGTTGAGCATCCATGACCAAATTCATCCTAAAAGCCAGTTGACATAAAAATTGTTTGTTGTTACCCACAGAAGCTTTGAATTTGCCAGTAAAGTTAACAAAATTAATAGAAAGTGTGTCTTGATTAGGAAAACACTTTAAGTATTACAAGTTCAGAATGTTCCAAAGTTATGGTAACTTTGAGGTTTAATTAGACCACATTGTCATTACATGGGTTCTTTTTGTTCCTACACTAAGGCTGACATTAGGAAATTGGGATGTACTCACAATTGTTTTACAAAATTCATAGTGTTAGGGGTATGGCAAATAAAGACTAACTAACTACAGGCTGCAACTTTTCACTGTCAGCTGTAGATTACTTAGGGGTGACATGACATTGATGTACAAATGGGTTAAGAGTAACCTTAGGGATTAGCTTTATTAATATTTAGGCTCTTATCAGAAATAATGTGTACCTAGTAAACACTGAAAACTCTTACAACTTGATGAAGAAGACCTCACTGGCACAAGGTACATGGTTTGATACTTGGGAAGCATGCTAAGATTAAAAAGACTCCCTGGAGTAACTGACATAGGAATTACCTATGTATAAAGTAAGAGACCCTTGGTTATAGGACTTAATTCCCCTTGAGGTGAAAAGTACATCTACCCCTCCACCCCCACCCCCAAGTTTTAAACCCAGTTTACACAGCTGACTGTGAGCTTTTTGATCTCAGGTTTCATGGATGCAGCCTCTGTAATAACCTAGTTTGAGGTTTTGAGACCACTGGCATTCAACATATTGCAACACTGAAACTCCTTCCAAGAGACTAAGGGAGTGGAACATCCTTTCCCTACCCCTGGCTCCAGCAAACTACGGCACAGGTTCACCTGGCACATGAGGTGAAGAGAATGCAACAGCTGAGTGCCACGCATTGGGCTACAGGGAACAGTGTTAAGGGGATACATATATCTAAGATAGTACTAGGTCATAAAATGTCAGTCCAAAACCTGGCACCAGTGCCTGCTCATATTCTGTAGGAGTATACTTACTTCCCAGCTGTAAAGGTAAATCACAGACATCAACAGTTAACAACTGGCTGATTCCCCAAAGGCTCATTTGATAAAAGAGGGATCTCTTCACCCAAAGCTGGAAAGTCACACATAATCTGGGGAAGAATAGGGATTTAGGAAGAAACTAAAATGACATCAGACCTTCATGATGAACTCAAGAACGTACTCCAAAATAGCAAGGTGGTCAGATTCAGGCTGCTGATGTGGGCAATGTGACACAAACATCCCAATACTCCTACCGCTTAGGGCTGTTGTTGGGGGATGTACTTCGCTGTCTCCTGTCACTGGGCACAGACAGGTGTCACCTCTTCTCCTCACTAGTTAAGGAGGAATTCAACATAAAAGGAATGGAAGGCTGCCCAGAGGTGTACTTAGTAGGAGGATGAGATTTTGATCAAAGGCTCTTTGACTCTCTTGCTATCTCCTGTTGTACTAGCATTGACCTGAAACTATGAGAGGAACCCTTTTGAATTTCCTTCTGCCTGCCACAGTGTTGGGTGCACCCCACTACCATATCTAAACTGCAGGCATCAAACCTTTCTGTTCTCGTTCTTCAGGTGAATGGTGAGGAGTGCTTACTGCAATATGTCATGATGTATTCTATTCCATAATAACAAAGGCAGTGACATTGTTGGTCCTGGGTCATCATCTGCTGACCACAGGAGTGACACTGCAGGTCCTACTTTGTTATCTGCTGACTAAAGGAGTGACATTGCAGGTCACAGCTCATCATCTACTAACCAATGCAGTGACACAAAGTCCTGGATCACCATCTCCTGATCACAGTAGTCATATGATACATCCTGGCTAATTATATGCTGACCACAGCAGTGACACTGCATGTCCTACCTCATCATCTGCTGACTACAGGACTGACAATGCAGGTCATGCCTCCTCATCTGCTAACCATAGGAGTGACAATGCATGCCCTGCCTCATCACCCACTGACTAAAGGAACACTTATAAAGACATGCACATCTGGAACGTTTCTCCTAGGGCCTCCGCTGAAAATTGGCTTTGTTCCAAGTCGGACTTTCCTGGTAAACAAATGCTAAACAAATAAAAATAAACTTGGAAATGTTCAACATTTTAAGCATAAAACACATGAACCTTCCTATGTCTATCATTAATCTTGAGATCTGGAAGCAGCAAAAAAGAAATGAAAAATTTAGACCTGCACATGTTCCTTCTAGAACTGCATATAGCATCAGAGCAAATGAAGGACACTCCTCAGCATGAGAAAGACAGAAAGATCAGAACTACATAGAAGAGGGGATGAAGAGAAAATCCCCAAGCCATTTGTTGCAGAACACCTCCAACATCAAAACAGGTCTATAACTATACATCTGCTTCTGAAATGTTCGAAATTTTTAACTACACAATTCCAATGTGTAAATGCTTTTTCACAAGAAGTTATAAAATGGGATTGAACTCTCCAAAAATGTATCTCAAATGAAATTTATACATGACAACACTCATGACAGAGCCAACTATGTGGTCTATACATGGGTTTTAATAAATCCTTTGTGCTCTTAGCCAAAGAAAATATTTTGTATTTTCCAATGCTAGTGGCCTTACTGTGGTATCAAACGTATATCCGCTGCATGACTAATAGGCCAGTGTACACCTGGGTATCTCCCACTACTACATTTCAGTGCTAAAGCAGCTCTATCCATCAGTATGACCGATACAGCTCTAAACTACAAAAAGGTGGATCAGAAAAATAATTTATTTTTTAACCCAGTAAACCTTTTCTGTACCACAGCAGGAAAACTCAGTGCAGGACAACTCCATTAATTTAGATTTTAAACTGAAAGAATGCAAAGTAACCATAGTAAAGACATATAAAATATTAGGTACTTAGGGTTCCAAAGCTGTTTTGGATTACCATATGATGTTTTCAGGGGTTTTGAACTCTAGCATCTGCATTAATAAGCACATTATTTCTTCTTCTTACAAAACCCAGCATAAAGGAAAGCAATTAACACTTCTGGACAAGTGATGGACTACACTCCCTCATTTGAAAGCTTACACCTCTGAGGTACTTTATTCCCATACCCTGTTGTATAGGCAATACATTTAGTTGAGTGATGTGTTAAGAATGACAGGTCCATAAAATTTGAAGCAACTAAGTTCACTATGCTTCCCAATATTTAGATCATGGTAAGATTAATCTGATTAGCACACTTAACTTGCTTTAACCTTAACATCTACATTAAAATATTATTTTTGTAAGGCTCAAGAATGTTAGCCATACATCACCACCTGTAAGCAGGGCTGCCAGACGTCCCTATTTGGGCGGGACTGTCCCGAGATCAGCAGCCTGATCCCGAGTCCCGCCCTGCCGTTTTAAATCCCGGCCAGCCTCCGCTTTCTTTGATTTTTTTTTTTTTTTTTTGATTGTCCCGTATACCTGGCATACGGGCCAATTAAAAATTGCTAAACATGGAGCTTCTTGTGTTCCGCATTAAACACAAGAAGCTCCGTGTTTAGCGATTTTTGATTGGCCCATTTGCCGGTATACGGGCCAATCAAAAATCGCTAAACACGGAGCTACTTGTGTTGAATGCGGAACTGCAATGCATTAAACACGAGAAGCTCCGTGTTTAGTGCAGAACTACTGAGCTACTGTTCTTTAATGTGGAACTGTGTTCTGCATTAAAGACCTTTTTTTTTTTTGGTCTTCACTTGCCGTGAGAGACCTTCTTTTTTTTTCTGTCCCTACCTGGGGGGCTGGAAATCTGGCAACCCTGCCTGTAAATCACAGCATCTTAAGGCTATTAGCTGTTTTCAGTGGCAGCTGATACAGGCTGATGAATAACTGAGCAAAACCTGGATTCAGGTTAATCAATTTCATAGTTGCTAAGCCCCAAAACAATGACGGAAAACAAGTGTACAAGTGATAATGGAGACAATGTTTCTCTAAAAAAAATGCTTTCTACAATGAAAAGCAGCTGTGGTTAGCTGACCGAAATGCTGTCAAGACATACTAAAGTGTGTGCGGCTTGCACTGCATTGCAAGCCTCATCCACAAGCAACAAATTCACTAACCCTCAAAGCTGTCATCTGAATGATGGACTTTAGTTTATCAGTGTTAGCTTACACAAACCAAAGTGAATTACTATGGATAAAGGCAAAAGCAAGCTACAGAGTTTTCTGAGACTGTGACAAAGTTCTGGTACACAAGTGAACTGTCTCATTTAAACACCTTTGCTATTGTACCTGGGCGAGCCCAGAGACTACTTACAGCTATGACACAGGAAAACAGGTATGCAGTGATGTGCTGCAAATACAGTTTGTGCATACTTAGACAGTTGATGCATATGCATAGACGTCAGATGCAACAGAGTAAACTATTTAGTACATATAAAGAAATATGTCACCAAAGCCATTTAATAGCATATATGTATATGGGATATAAAGGGAATGATAGAAAAATAAAAGAAATTTATTTTTGTGTATTTAGGGGTTGAAGTGATTTGCATGCAGTTAAGTAAGAAGAATGCTTGAAGGTGTAGGTAAACAAGGCTGTAAGAATGCACTTAAGAAAATGAGGTAAATTAGTGATGTACAAACACAACCAAAGTTTAAGCAGCTTGTAATGTAAAAATGCAATCTTTTCTTGTCACATTTAATGTTATAACTTGGTATGAAAGTTTTCTGTGACCCACCAATCTTGCCTACTAATTAGATTTTTTTTAAAATTTCAAACTTTGTAAACTCCTTCAAACTGCCAGTCAAGTTCTGTCTTCTTCATGCTGGGTCATTATGACATGACATTTCTGCTTATCCAACATATGCAATATCTTACGCTGTTAAGAGCATTTATTTGCTGTGGCGATTTTATTATGAAGGCCTATGCTAGTCCTGTCCCAGAGTTACATGTAGCAGCAGTTGGTTTATATGTTAGAAATAAACTAGCTACTCTTGTGGACCATTTTAAGCCTAGCAAATTTCCCTCAAAGGTAAGAATCAAACCGTGTATCTTGCGTCTGGAGGTAAACACCTTAACCACTATGCCAAACCACAATCAAAAGTTGTATTACTAGCAGGTTTTGAGTTTTTGTCTTAGATCATCAGTCTGTAGACTATTACAAGTCTAGCCAATAATTAGAGGTCAGAATAATTAGAGGTAAAGACCTCAACCACTATGCCAAGCCCTCTAAAGCCAATTTCTTCCAAACACTCTCAGGGCTTCACATCCAGCATCAGCTTGGCAGTACTTATACCTGCATAGTGACATGCACTCATCAACTGTTTAATGTTTTTCTTCAGAGATCTTCACTTAAATATTTCTACAATGCTTGATTGTGACTGTCGGGGCTACTGCCAGTTTCTATAACACAAATAGCTGTGTTTTACAGTTACCTCTAACTCATTTTTAAAAAAGGATAACTTGGAGTCAGCTAAGAAAAAAAAGAGAAAGATACAGTGGTAAAACCTGACACAGTTGAATCTTTAAATACAGCAGCAAAAGACTTGGGAAAAATGCAAAACATCCAATTTGAACTCTTTGTAAAGGCGGGTTCCTTTTCAAATGACTTCCCTAAAAGAGGGCTAAGCAGTCAATAATTAATTAAAAAAATACTGAAATTCTCACTGATCTTGATGGCAACAAAAGATAATCCCTTAGCAGTATATTCATTGGTAACTACAGTGACAGCCCCAGAGATAGTCTCATTTGGGGCTTTCATTGGTGGCTAAGGCTAGCACATCAGGTGTACTTAATTAGTTCTGCTGCTCCATAGCTACATCTTTTCAGCCTCAGTCATAAAGTATGGCTCCTTTAATTAAAACATTCTTCCCTGACTCACCCAAGAAACAAGATTCCTACATAATGCTAATTCATCCTCCCAGCCTTTGGGACTATAATAAAGCATTTTCCTTGACAATCATTAGAGTCTCATTCATATTTTTAAAGTATTTAACACCTTTTAAACACACTAAACATTAATTTCCTGATTTAAACCAATATGACACAATGTTCTATAATTCATAATCAATCTAGCCTCTAATTCTAACAATTTCCCTACACAGTCACCTCCCCTTTTTGTTACTAGGTTTTCAACCTTTTCTGAGTGTTTGGAAAAAAATGTGAAAAGATTGTGGTATATAATAATTGAGGATGAGAGCATTGGTAGTTTGTTTCCTCGACATACTACACTTTCGTATAAGAGGAGTTGAAATGTTAAACTACATGTTTGAGCCCAGGCGTACGGTTAAGCAGTCATTTGGGATGTTTGCTTGTGGACATTGTAGTGTGTTCTAAGGTAAAAAATGTATCAGGTATGAAAATTAATGGGAGACAGTATATTGCTAAGGATTGTTTCAACTGAAATTCAGTGGTGGTTGTATATATTACAGGTTGCAATTGTCAAAAACTTATATGGTATGTGGGTCAAACAAAACACAGGGTAAAAAATTGTATTTTGGAACACCTGGGAGTTATCAGAAACACTAATAGCAATAGTTCGTGGCTAAGCACTTTATGGAAGCATATGGGGATATGGATTGAGGGTTCTTCTTTTCAGTTCTGGCAAAACCTTTTTTACTTAGGGGACGTGATTATGTAGGGAAATTGTTAGAATTAGATGCTACATTAATTATGAATTATAGAACATTGTGTCCTATTGGTTTAAATTAGGAAATTAATGTTTAGTGTGTTTAAAAGGTGTTAAATATTTAAAAAAAATGAATGTTTTTGTAGTGATAGACTTTTAGGGATAAATTTGTATAAATTGTTTAATTGCATAATTGGGGTTGCTTGTTTGCACATGTGTATATAAAATCCAATATAGTGACTGTTACTCAGATCTCTGAAGGTGAATGGCTGAGGTATCAGATTGCTGTAACATGAATAAAGTTGTGGAGCTGAACTTTGCGGGTTTTTTTTTTTTTTTTTTTTTTTTCTGTCAGCATATGTGCTGCTAGTCAGTCTCAGGTTAGCTAATCTTAGTCAAGGAGACACCTGGGAAGTGATGAGAAGGCTCACCTATAACATGGAGTGAAGGTATTGTTGGCAGCTTAATACCTGAGGGAAGGCCAGGTACTGTAGTGTCATAGATGTTTATGAAAGTTGTTACCACCTTTGCATGCTTTGCCGCCTCATACAATGCTGGAGGTATTGGCATTCATTCATCCATTAGACAAGCCTCTCTGTATGGTTGTAACACCACGTACCTCTTTATATGCCTCTGTAAGGCATGTAGCTGGTTCCAATGTGGGTACAAAATTGTTACTCACTTAAAAGGGATTTATATGCCTTATACTTTCCAGTGAAGTCACCTTTGTGTTCTGAGGCTTGTTTTGTATGGTTAATGCACCAAATGATTTCTCAATGTGATTTTTTGAGAGTGAGGGATAGTCAAAGTGATGACATGGTGGCAAATGTACCATACCACTTACTGCCTGCAGACCCCCAAGCTATCCATTTAAAACTGGGATACAGTGCCACACATGTTTATGAAACTTGTTACCATGTTTACAATGACAGATCCAGGAATATGTGAAAGGGGGGTGGGTGCAGTCTGGTTAGTCAGCTACCGGGTTTGGAGTGAGAAAGTGAACATTGCTTTTTGGGGGGCTGTAAAGATCCCCTTAAGATGTTCTGCATCATGTGTGAAAAGACAGTAATATACATTCAGCTGATAAATAGATAAATGTATGCATGACCTCTAATACAATGTTCATGCTGATAGTTAACACTAAAAGGTATCTTCTGGTACCTAATATAATTGTAGTACAGTAAACAAATGTAGTAGACAGCTGGGGTGGTTGTGGATAGGCTGTGTTTTTCCCCTTCTACACTCAGAGTCAATGAGACACTCTGAAGTAACTGCAGGTGTTCTCAGAGCTGAGGAATTTACTCATAGCTTAGCCACTACAGACAGGATCCCTACTGCAGATTAGATGGTACCGCTCTGTAGGTGGGATGTGTGCTTGTTGTGGATTATTTTTGCTTGCTTAGTGTGCCAGTATCAATGTCACTTTTTTTCACACTCGGACGCTTTACATCATTTGACAGGGGATAAAAGTGATTTAAAGTGACTGTGTCACATTTACAAATTAGCTAGGTATAATGATATCCTATGTGCCGAGAACACACCCTTCCTGCCTAACCTCATTGCCTACTACTCATTCAAATCATCTACTTTGAAACCCCCATGGCTGGTGGAGGGTTATCTATAGTCCCCCAGAATTCCATCATATCTAGTCTTATACAGAGAAATAATGAGCTAGAAATACTCCATGTATTGTTGATATAAATAAGATAAGCTACAGCATACTAGTCCAATGCCAACATCTTTTCATGTCACCAGCAATGCATGAAGCATACCTAAACGAAGTGAGGTCATCATACCTCTCAACCAGCAGACATCAAAAATATAGACAAAGGTATTAAAAATGAATCACACAGGCATAGTAATTCCAAGGTGCAGGCCTTTCTCTTTTCAATAAGGAAGGCTGGTGGTGGAATGCAGAAGTCCAAGAAGTCATCAAAAGAAAGGGGGAGTTCAGGAAAAAGTGGAAGATAGAAAAGATGGACCAGGCTAGGAAGGAATACTGGTTGGCTATCAATTATTTATTATTAATTATTTAAGCTAAGAAAGGATTTGCAATAACAAAGAACAGGGCATTAGAGGCTCTCTACCAGCTTCTGGAAAGTGACTCAGTAGGTGGCACAAAGAAACTATATCAGGTTGTAAGGCAAAGACAGAAAGACAGACAGTTAGACACCCTTCATAAGGGATGCCAGTGACAAACTCCTCACCAGTCCATAGGCCATAAAAGACAAATGGAAGGTGTACTTTCAGCACCTTCTGATTGAAGAAAAACCCACAGAAGTTGCACTGCCCAACACACAGCCTACGATGAGAGAAGAGGAGCCCACCATAGAAGAAGTAAGAATAGCACTAAGGAAAATGAAGTTAGGGAGAGCAATGAAAGAAATGAGGAATAACAGTAGAAGGCAAAGTAGATCCAACTGCAGAAAAGCTAAAACAGATCAAATTATGGTGGTTCTGGTACATGTGCAGAAAAGCAGAAGACAATCTGGTGAATAAGATTTGGGACAGACAGGAAGAAAGTAAGTGGAAAAGAGTGCATCTAGCAAAGAGGTGGATGAATTGCGTGAGAGAACATCTACGACAGTCAGGCATGAGTATCGAAGAAGGCCGGAGTGTGACAATGAATCAAGAAAGATATCGACAATTAGCGTGACACCCCGACCCCATGTAGAAAATGAGGAAAAGGGGGATGATGATGATGATGATAGTAAGACAGATAGCAGACTGGCTATAACACAGAATCCTCAAAGTGCCAGTGGCATCTGTCTTATCAGAAGCAATAAGGCAACCAGTCCTGACCTGAGGGCTCAGTATTTGAACACCTTTCGATTTGGCATTTACTTTTTTGATCTGCAGGCTGTACACGAGGATCTCTGGCTAACTAGGTTTGCAGATGACTGCAAACAGTGAGTTATTGCCAGCTCCCCCACCCCTGATTCCCCTACCCTTTACCAATAACTAGTATACTGAAAACAGGCTCAGATTAAATGCAAAAAAAGTGAAATACTGTCTCATTTTAGTAGGCAACCATTTTTGTCAGCCTACAGCACAGACAATACCCCACTTCAAAATGAAAATGTTATTAGGGGCCTTGAATCATAGATTGAAAATTCCCTTTCATTCAGTCATCAAGTGACATACAGTTGCCAGAAAATCCTTCTAGTTAGTGCAGCTAATTGCCAAGAGAATATCATTCAGATGTAAACAGGACAGTGTCACTCTTCATTCAGTATTTATTAGGCCAATTAAGTACAATGCCCTTTTCAGGATGTACTTCACTAGACATATCAGCATATCAACCAACTACAAGAAACTCGTAAGTTCCTAAAATCACTGGCATAATGACCCTGAGTTCCTGAATGGAAGCACTGCCCCTTTATTAGACTCTTGACGCAAGATCAGTGCCTTGCCTCTGTGGTTTGAGAGATATAGATGTTCTAGATCTTTTCTAGCTCCACAAGTTTACTAGTTCCACAAATGCCAGAACAAGGTACTAAAATCTTCACCAACAGGTAAATAAAATGTGACAGAGAGACAAATTCATCACACGTCACTTCCTCCACCTCTGAGACAGACTCTCCCCTGCCAGTTAAACATTGTGATATACTATCATTCTTGTAGCAAGTCCTAGGTGATCGAATAGGCACCCTTAAATTCACCCTCGGCTTGGCTAGCATAATCTTCTTAGAAATAGGAGTGCAAGCAAAGGGTGGGTACTGGCAAGGCATGAATCATCACAACATTTAGTTGCCTTGATATTAAAGAAGAAATGTAAAACATAAATATTTTTAGTAAAAAGACACTGCACTGCTACAAAAAGCAGTATTTTCTAAACTCTGGATCTTTGATAATTTCCCTTTAAAATTTGATAATATACATTACACACTTTAATATGATATACATCACCACAATAAACTACAATTTAACAAGAGATTCTGGTGGCAACATTAACATACACACACACACACACACACACACACACACACACACACACACACACACACAGACACACACACACACACACACACACACACACACACACACACACACACACACATACATATGTATTTATACACACATTGACACACAGACATACATATCACACAGGACAAATACAGATGTAAAATCATATATAACTATAAAAATGAGCAAATGCTTGTTTAAGCTTCATGAAAAGTGAAAGAGAATAAGTACAAAGCCTAAGACAAATCTATCTTACTAGAAAGAAACTACCCACCCTAACATAACCAAAATATACACCTGAAATAAAAACTGCCCACACTATGTACAGTAAAAGCAAGAAAACTGTAAAAACTATCAAAACCAGAGTACAAAGCATAACCTCACTTAAAATATTAAATATAACATATGTTAACACAAGTGCAATAAATATATAATTCCTGCTTATTTACTCCATCTTACTCATTCATCAATTACACCCAACATTATTAATTCAAAGCTTGAATAAGAATCTCTGAAACATAAAAATATACACTTACCTTAAATGTCCAGCAGCTATGTTGAATAAGCATGGCTAGCAGCTGCCTTCTTCAACTAAGCTGATTGATTTTTTAGATACCCTCTACAAAAAATGTGTCCACTGCCCATGTAAACATAGACAATCCCCAGGATTCAAGAAGCTCGGCACAAGGACGGTTTTAGCCTTATGCTGAGTGTCCTCACTACAGATGGAGCAGCAGCGCCATATAAATATGTTTGAGGGCAAGCCACTGCACCCTCGACATGCACAGGAAATGTGTGCGAGTGCAGGGGGCATGTACAAGTGGAAAGGCCACAGAAATACCTCACAAAGAGCATTACCGGCCTCAAACAGGTGCCCTATGCTGACCGTCTCAAAAAACTCCAGCTTTACTCCGTTGCATATCGCCTACTCAGAGGTGATCGCTGCCTAACATACAAAGCTATGGCAAACCCAGAGCTGTTGGACATGCTCCACCTAAAGAAATCCCAATCCTTCCGAGCTACACGCTCTAGGGACCTAAACCTTGTCACCACAATAAACAGAACATGCCGGAGGGACAGATTCCTGTCCCAGAGACTTCCCATACTCTGGAATAAACTACCTATCTATATCAAACAAAGCTCCTCATTAGCACTCTTCAAGAAAAATCTTGATGACTTGATGGGAAATAGGAAATTCATCCCGGGGATCACCTCTGTGGCTCGACTCGACAGTGGCACAGGAAAATCATTTTCTTGGGTGGCAAAAGCCAGGGTACCTTTTTGGCTGGGCTTGTATAGGCCTCAGGGCCGATAGCCTAGTACCTACCTATGAACCTATGAACCTATGAACCTAAGTGCTCTACGGAGGCGTAAACATGCCCCAACAGTTGCAAAACCTACTATGCCTACTAGTAGAGCCTGCCTCTAATAGTAAGTCAGTAAGTCAGTGTCTCCTGAATAATTAAAACGAAATGAACACCAATACTAAATGAAACCACACTGTTTGCCAGAATGTCGCCAATAAGTGACTGTAATACTCCAAATGTCACAAAATAATCTCAGCAAATGCAGTGCATTAAAACATTATTTATAACATTGTTTATCAAATTATTATAAATATAATTTATAAAAACTAACTACTCATATATGTATAATATAAACAATATAAACTACAAATACATTCTACGCCCCAAACTGCTATAATAACCTACTTAGAATTGTGTTGATTTGAATGTGAACTAACTAAGCTCAATAATACATTATAATAAGTAAAAATTGTTAAAAATTCATATTAAAAATGAGCTTGGACTATTAAAATGTGTACACGTGTCCCATAAATAAGTATAAATATATACCTACAATAATAACATATAAACTATAAATCATTAAAGTTGAGTTGTAAGATGTACCTTTAAAAATAAATAATTTGGTCTGGCATATAAAATAATAAAAGGATCAAAATAATCTCTACACGTATATTGTCCTTTGAACTACCCTAATTTGTGTATGAGTGTAAGCAGAATTTTGTAACCATCACACGGTATACTATTACTCATCTTTCTTTCAAAGCCAAAATAGGTTTACTTGAAATGTGATCATTTAAACCAGGTGATGTTGAAGCATCTGTTAAAAGTTGCCACCACACCTCCTTGAACCCAAGGGTGGCTTTAAAATCTCCCCAATTGGATCAATCCCATAATTTCTAAGATGGCAAACTTAAAAACATGAGTCCCACCTTGTTTCTCTATATGCCTATACAAGGCGTTGTTGGTGTCCTTCCTTCTAATACTATATATATGGTCATAAATACGTTTCCTAAAGCATCTGTCCATTTTTCCTATACAAAAATCCAACACATTGTGTGCACATGGCCATATATATTATCATTTTGGAATTACAGTTACCCTGTTTAAACATAACAGTAACATCTGCCCCATTCTTTAGTGTTATGGCTTCCTCTTCAAGTATAAAAGAGCACTGATTGCAGCACCCACATTTTTTTGTATATCTAATATAATTAGTAGTACTCATACCCGTTCCTATGTTTTTATGTTGTTCCAGATAACTCTTTATGTTCCGACCCATCTTATATACAAAAGTCGGCTTCACCTCAATTATGTCCAACAATGTCTGGTCTAACAACATTAAATTCCAATATTTAGTCAGTATACTTTTTATTTCCCCGACCTGTGGACAATATTTAGGAATACAGGAATGCTGATGGTTATCAATTGTAACATCTACCCATCATCCAGTAATATGGCCAAAATTCTCACTGACATATGACCCTAATAAGGGTAGGTACTTTGACTCCCATTCCTGTATTACATACTGTCTCACATTATTCATCATATCTACCTTGTTTCCTCTCTCCTTAAACAAACCTGTTATATAATCCAATTCCTCTATCATATAGTTGTAATTTGATGTCATTCGAGCTGCTCAAATACATTGCCCTTTAAATACATTGTACTTCAATTTTTCAGGGTGGTAGCTAGAGTATTCAAGGTAATCATTAGAGAAGGTGCTTTTATGGTGAATGTGGGATTTAAATCCCTTATCTTGACTAGATATAAAAGTATCCAAATAAGCAATCCCTTTTCTACTGGTAGAATATGTGAATTTAAGATATTCACTACTTGTGATATGCACTGCATTTGCTGAGATTATATTTATGTGTATATGTGTAGCTTAATGGAATTTTTTGGCGCCAAGTTTTGTATTTAAACTACAGTATTTCATTAGTAATACGTTCTGATGAAGCTCAATTTTGCAGGGTGAAAGCGCTTAATGTATCAATTCTTTGGATGTAATAAAAGTGTTTTTTGTGATATTTGGAGTACTACAGTCACTTATTGGCAACATTCTGGCAACCATTGTGGTTTCATTTAGTAATTCAGTGTCCGTGGATACCGAAATGTATGCTAAGCATACAAGAGTGTCCACGAACAGTGAAATAAAATTGAAGTAGTAAATACACAAGCACATAGTGGGATGCTGAGCCCTGTCCCTAGAACTTTCACAATTAAGATTCCCTGTGTCCCTATTATACATTTGAATTGCTGCAATATTGAAGGTGTAAGCAAAGCGCAGCATGTTTGCACGTCGCTGCCCTCCGCCGAGTGTAGCTTACAAATCAAATTCAGTCAAATAGAGAAAAACATGCGGAATCAATGTAAATCTCAATAGTTCAGTGTTTAGAGCATCCACCTAACGAACAGGCATTCACAGTTCAAGCCCAACAATAGCACATATCATTTTCCATGTGGAATGAATGTTGTTATGCTGTAAAACTGACATAAGAGTATCGCATGAGATATTTAACTTAAATATCATTCAAGCAAAGTGGCACTGTCATAATGAATAAGGCACTAGTAAGCAGGTGTAAGCACAAATAAGCAGCAGTAAACACATATAAGTACCAGTAAGCAAGTCTGAGTGCGCATGGGCGGGTCTAAGCAGTGCCCAGCATAGGAAATGTATATAAGTATGTACAGATATACAATATATATATATATATATATATATATATATATATATATATATATATATATACACACACATTATATATATATATATATATATATATATATATATATATATACATACATATATATATATATATATATATATATGAAGAAAGAACGACGTAACAATAAAGCATACAAAAGGAATGATAAGGGAATCAACAGCAACCCCAGTATTATATAGTGCTGTCAGCGTATGTCATATGAAGCTGGGCAGGAGTGTGCAAAGCACTGCTACTCACACCACAGGCAGGATATTACCAGTGGGAGTAACATTGTTGATCTGCTAAGTCTACTTTACACACAAAGGGTAGCCCTGGTTGGACTACCCAAAAATTGATAGGCTATTTGACCATCCGACCATTACACAAGCAAGGGCAGGTATGCTCAAGGACTAAATGGTGGGAGAGCCTGAGAATACATGGGTTGGGACAACATACATGTAGGGATCCTAACGCTCGGGAGAGGGCAATGTGTGGAGGTGTGTCACGGCTGCAATAACAAGTGGACAATGGATGGTATGCATGTATGTTGAACATGGGTGGGGTGGAGGAACTATGGGTATGAAATTATGGAGCCAGGCGTACCAAGGTTCGATGGGCTGGTTCTAATTGGTCCGCCCCGTGGAGGTCAGCGAGTTCGTTATAAGTATATATGCATACACACATGCAGACATCAATATGTAGAAGTACATTCTCTAACACATTCATTCATCCATTTGCAGACATAAATAACATGAATGTGCACAAACCTCGACAGTAGATAGAATAACAGGTTGTGCATAAGTGGGAAGGGATGAAAGTGCTAAAATGCAGAAGTGTGTACAATGTCCAAAGTCAGTACTGTGCTGAAAAAAGTAAAATGTGAGGACTTTCTCACACATGGAATCATTCCTGTGTTCTCCGTGCTACGGCAACGCCAATTACTAAACTGGTCTATTTGTAAAAGAAATATGCCAAACGTACATAATTAGGCTCTCATGTGTAACGTGTGCGTTACCACACAGTCATACTTATTAATTTATTGTAGTGCCATGTTAACGGGAGTAAGGATGTAATGAAGTATAGAGTCTAATCTTGACATAAACACATGCGTGTCCCATGTGGGACAACCCAAAAATTGCGAATAATATTCTTTTGGTCGCTCATGTCACCAATGTTTGTGGACTAAAAGTTTGGGAGTTCTGAGGATACGTGGAGTGAGTCAACCGATGGGATGCATCTATAGGAGTAGGAAGTGGCCAATGTGTAGTGGTGTGGATACATCGCAAATACAACTGGAGAATGGATGACTGCAGTGTTAGGGAGGCGATGGGGTGTGCGTTTGGGGAACCAAGAGCCATGGGTATATGGGTATATATGCAAATGAAGCAGCACAGCAATAGTGTATTGGTTAGAGCAACAGCCTAACGAACAGACATTCCCGTACCGAATCTCACTGCATCACATACCATTTACCATCGGTAATCTGTACATGAACATATTGCGACATCTGTCTGCTGTATAACCTGCAAAATAACAATTAAAATTTAAAATTTGGATGAATAGATGGAAAACTGCAAATACACCCCAATGTAGCACTCATGTTCCTTATGTACAGGGGCAACTGGTAAATGCTCCACCATATCTTTGTTCTGCCTCCAGGTTATTTGCATGCTAAATATAAGTGATATGGGGTAGCTTAGGAGCTCTCCCCAGTGATGGGGCAGCAAGGCTGATAACTAGGTAAGTGAGCATCTGTGTATTTAGCTTTGTTTGTAAAGTAATGACATCAAGACAGCCCAGCTCTTGATGGACTCAGCTTTTCTGATCAGTTGGTGTTACTGCATCCTGAAAGGCATACATACAGCTGTCCTTAATCTGTTGTAGTCCTCTTCTGGAACTTGTAAATGGTTATTTAAATATAAGAAAACAATACTATTCCATTTGTTTAATTTGGATATGATCTCTTTTCTGACATTGTGATGATGACATACCATACATGCAAACTTAATGGATCAATGACAACTGATATTTTAGCAGTGAAACAGATATGATTTTCTATAAAGCACCTCTTCAGTGGTACCTTACTTGTAATACCCTTCCTGAATTCTTTTTGCATAGATTTTCTAACTTCAAAAAAATATGTTATTAATTTATGAATTAAATTGTTGGGTGTGGTAATCCAGTAACCCTTTTCAGCCATGACCAGGATCTGAGGATAATAGAAAATATAAAAAAAGAGTTTTACTAAGACTAATAAATATAAATATATATTTATATAAATGCATACATTTGTAAACAATATTAATGAATGTATATTGTCAAACATTGACAAGGAAAGCTACATTTCCTCAATGCAAATAAACAAGGATATTATCCCTGCAGAAGTTAAAGAGCTATGTCTCAAAGTGTGACATCTGTGTTGAATCTGTATATTCTCTTTGTATCCATGTGGATTTTGCCAGGTGTTCCTGTATCCTTCCACATCCCAAAGACATGCAAAGAGGAATTTGTCAATCCTCCAAACTGGCTGCAGGTATGTGAGTTGTCTGCAAGTTAAAGTGTGCTTCTGTGTGCAGCTGCTACTTGTGATAGACTAGCATCCTATCCAGGATTAGATTTGTGCTTTGCACTCCATTTCCATACTTGGACCCAGCTACTCCATGCACTGAATTAGATAAATCAGTTATCACAGAATGAATGAATAACTGTGCTGCCACATGTGATGATGAAGTCAGTATTAGTATTAGTAGTACTAGTACTAGTATAAGTAGCAGTATGCCGCCACTGATCTAAGTCAGTACCGCTGCTCTTGGTTTTGAGGGTGCCTGCACCCAAGTGGTCTCCAGTGCTTTACACTCTCAATTTTCTGGCTGACAGCTGACAGACTTTAGAAAGTGCCTGTACCTGAAAGCCAAGTAGTTCAATCCCTCGAAGTGATCGTGTTGTCACAAATTTACTAGTCAAAGCCATTCAGAAGTGTTACCTTATCTCTCCATGACTAAAACACTGCATTGCCACTGTCAAAGCCTCAGCAGAGTAATCAACAAAAACTTGAAAAGGCTTACATCCCTGTCTTGTTGCTTGGTATATTAAACACTACTTACACTAAGCTGAATCCATGGTGCACTGAAAACATAGCACATGACAAACCCAACTTACTTAATACTTTATTAGTTGTATATATCTGTATGTAATACTAACTGCTGGAGATTGGGGGATTCGGCAGGTGTCTAATGACTATTGTCCTACAAAGGACATTCCTGCCATCCTGTTGTACTGTCCAGTGGGAAAAGAAGTCAAGGATGCCGAAAAACAAAAGCTGCTGCAGGAATGAGCTACACATAAACCTCATTGTATAAGTCACACAGTGATAAGTGAGTTAGATATGGACAGAAACATTGTTAGTAACAACGGCAAGATGAACAGACCGCTGTTCACAGCATTCAGAGCTGCCAGGACACAGTAAGATTCTGAGGTGTGGACAGAGCTATTAGCTTAGGAAGGTCACAGATGCAAGAAAAGAGCTGAGGGGCGATGCTATAGGAACAATATCAGTAGAATGTCTACAGTGAAAACATGTCACCACTGCTATAACTATGTATAACTGCTTCTGTCTTAAGCATTAAATACCATTCATGTTCAAATAAACATATAAATAAAAATGTGCAGGAAAACTGACTATTGCTTTAACAGTTCTTAAGCGTGCACTTATTAAATACACCAGTCAGTTTAATACACGACGTGTCTTTTTTGACAGCTTTGGCATTGTAAGAATGGGGCTTCGTAAGCATTACAAACTGGTTTCTTTAATTCTGGAGTTTAGTTACTTATTGACGTTTGATTACCAGGAAACTCTGACTGGGTAGAACCACTTTTTCAGAGGAGGCCCTGGGAGAAAAGCTCCAAATTATTAGAAAACATTTTAAGAACAATAATTTTGCGATCTTCAAAAATAAAACATCTGCAAATTAAATAATTATAACAAATTACACATAATATAAAAACATTGGTTAAAAATTGATACAAGATGTATGACAATCATTTAATATTTAGAGAAATTTTAGACAGTTTGTGGAAAAATGAAAGGTTATTTAGTCTAATACAAATAGGAACTGCAATATGAAGTGAGGAAAAAAACGGCTTATGTTATATTTAGAGAGAAAGTCAGGGAAAAGAATTTGATATCAGTGAGGAAGCAAGTGAAAAAGGGAGAGTAAGGGGGCATAAGAAATGAAAAGGTACTGGTTCACATTTAGGGATATAGTTTATCCTGGTTTTGTGCAAGAACAGAGACAGGTTTTAGCTAGGAAATCTTTCAGGGTGGCTTTGAAAGATGGGAGGAAGGGTACAGGCATGATGGCTACAGGTAAGGAATTCCAATTCTTAGCAACCTTGAATGAGTACAGACAATGCCCAACAAATTTGTTTGGTTTGTAGACATACAGGAGTTTTTGGTCACTGGATCACAATGACTGAATGGGAACATAGTTGTGTAGAATGTGTTTTAGTGCTGGACAGGCAGATGGATGCTAGATAATTTTATATGTGGTGAGACGTTGTGTATGTTAGTTGATGTGGCATTTCTAACACTTTTGAATGCTATACAAGGGTGGGTTTTGAAAGGGGTATGTGCTCTAAATTTAGCAATTTTGTTATAGCATTGTTCAAGTTTTAATTTTTGTGAAAGCTGGAGGTTAGTAAAGATAGGAGCGCCATAGAGCAGAACAGGGAGGAGATAAGTAGTGGTAAGTGTAGTTTTAGTTACATTGGTAAGAACGTTTTTGGCTATGTAAAGCATCCTTAGTTTTTGATGAGTTTTTCTTATGCAATTTTGTATATGCAGGTCCAATGTAAGATTATAATCCACTATCATCCCTAATGGTTTGCTATGAGAAGTGACTTCAATGGTTGCATTATCAAGAGAAGACTTTTAATTTTGTTCTCTCACTGGTTCTAGTCTTCACATTTAGAATAGGAGTCTGGCTGAAAGCTGCTTAGAAACATAAACACAAACTTGCACAAAAAGTTCTATGTATCCACCCCACAGGTATCATAATCTCTTGTGAAAGCCCGCTCATGCTCCCTTATCTTTAATTAATAACTTCTGTCACTGGTCAGCGGTAGACACCAAAAAAAAAAAATAAATAAATGGGGAAGCTAACTCACGTAAGAACATAGTTCAACGGTGGGTAAGACCATCTAGGTCTTCTCTCATTTCTTATGTACTTTCTGTCCTGTTCATTCATTTAGCACACTCCTGCATATGAAAGCATCATGAAACACTGGTTGTTAATGCCTTGTAGTTCCAGAATTCGACAATTCTGATTTCCAGTAACTGTGCACACTTTACAAATTCCTTCTATGTCTGCACATATTTTTTCCAGGTACTTTTAATTTCATCCCACTAGTCAAAGTATTCTTGTTGATTGGCTACATTAAAATGACTACATGTTGCATTTACCATTCCCTTTTTGAACATGCAGTGTGCTTTACTGGTGAAACTGCAAGTTGTCAAAACTTTTTCAGATGATATAATAATGCTATTTGGTCTTGATAAATGTGTAAACGCAACCTTTAAAGCAGGAAATCTTCAGCACCAGGAAATCATCAGTTTGGGACAATAATGTGATATAAAAGAACTTGAGCAAGAGGGAGTGCATAAATATTTGGGAATTGATGAAGGAACACCAATAAAACATGAACAAATGCGAACAAAACTTAGTAAGGAATACTTCAGAAGACTTAAATTAATCTTAAAAACAGTGTTGACATCTAGGAACAAAATCCAAGCTATAAACCAATTTGCTCTTCCTGTCCTAACATACAGTTTTGGAGTGACTGACTGGCCCCAAAACATGTTGGACAGATTAGATATTAAAACAAGAAGGATGCTTCATGCTCACCAAATGATCTGTAAAAATCAGTGCATACCAAGATTATATATTTCCTGCTCAAAGGAGGGCTGGGCCTTCTTGAAATTGATTACATGTGTAGATCTACAATCGTGGGACTCCACACATATCTGCTGACCTCACAAGACCAAAATGAACTGAAAGTTTTGAAACATGAGAATAAATCTAAGATGACTTCTCTGCTTAATCTAGCAGAAGCATATCACGTCAAGCAGGAATGGAAATCAAACCATAAGTGGATAAAATCAGGCAACAACTAAATGTGCCAAAAAAACAAAAGAAAGAATATAAGGTGAAGGAACAGATGAGAAGGCAAGAAATGTTGAAAAAGCATAAATATAGTTGCAAGTATTAAAACTTCTGGAAGAACCTCATGTGGATCAGGAATGAAAACAGGAATGGTTAAGGAGAGGGAAATTCAAACTAAGAGATGAAAGGTTAATATTGGCAGCCCAAGATAGTGGGCTACGTACACATTGGTTTACAAAATCCATTGAACACGTGGGAGAAACAGACAAATGTAGGTTTTGCAAAACAGAATTGGAAACAATTGCACACCTTGTTGCTGGTTATGACATACTAATGGCAGAAGGACTGTATACTGAAAGGCATAATAATGTGGCGAGACTGTTGCACTGGGGATTGTGCAAACATTATAGTACTGAAGTGGCTGAAAAACACTGGAAATATGAGCCACAAAGCAACACAGAAAATGATGAAGTCTACATCACATGGGATTGCTCATTACCAACAGTTCAAAAGACAGATGCTAGGAAAAGCAGATATAGTGGTCCAGGAAAAGAAGACAAAAGTAGCATTGATCATTGAAATCACCACACCCAGTGACTACAGTGTTCTGCATACAGAGAGACACAAAGTCATAAAATATCAGGATTTGCAGGCAGAAATGAGAGCAATGTGGAAGAAAGATACCAAGATAGTTTAATAGTAGTACGAGCAATGGGTCTTACAAAAAAACAGTGTACAATCCTGTTTAAATACGCTACCAATACATGTAACTCTGTACGAATTGCAGAAGGAGTCATTACTGGGCACATTGCGGGTGCTGCGAAGAGCACTTTTGGCTGTCATCAAAGAGTGAAATAATACTAATTCTATGAACTTTAATCGTACCTTGACTTAGGAATGGGGTCCATTCCTGTCATGGTATTAGAACCCCAAAAAATATGGAGAAATTAAAAAAGTGAAAATTCCACAACAGCTTAAAAAGAAATAATAAGAGTTTAATATTTATGCAGTAATAGAGTGCAGTACTGACTTTTGCCTCTTAGACAGAAGGAATCGCTATAGTATTTCTGAGATAAATGTCTTAGTAGTTTGTATGAACCAGAAGCAGTTGAAAGGCTTGTCAAGGTACTCATCGCTGCAGGGTTTCATTGTTTTTCTCCTCAGCCTCTCAAGTCTTAAATTTGGTGTGGGCAGTATCACTGATGGCGGACCTGCCCACAATTAACTGAATTACCATCTCAAAGTTTTTGCCATCTTTCAATATTGTTATTAATTCGTAGCTTTGTAAATATGTGCAGAACAAATCATTTTCATTTAGCCATTGCTACGGTGGTTTGAAAGGAGTGCTACCAGTTTCTTAACTTGCCTGCACTGCTAAATTGCCTGCTACTTTTGCTAATGACAAGGTAAGAGTGTCTTAATTAGTTAATGGTTTCACTATTTAACTGTAAGCAACTTTTAGTGTTTCTGCAAACCTATATACAAAAATAACATCACATGAATTGTCATTACTGTACTGAGGGATTTAAAGATTATTATTAGAATAAACCCGCGATCCAGTTAAATTTGGGGGGAGGTGGTGTCAGATAAACAAGATTATATTATAATATCCTAATCAGTCTTCTAAACTCATTGCTTTTGTATGGGTACATTTCCTGGTGGTCACACATCATTACAGCAAAAGGGCAGCAGATATTCCTCTTACAGAAAGGGTATAGTCTCCTAGATACTATATCCTGCCCTCGTTCCCCAGTCTAAACTAATCTGTAGTGAGAGGTGCATTACCTGCTGCTTTTGTGGTAGAGCAGGAAGTCTAAAGTCATGTTATTAATCTGTTTCCCCTACAGTATATCAAAGGAAGAAATTGCCATGTTACAACATCACTACAGCATACAGCCTTTATATTTTAAATAAAGTTATCTGTGTTATTTTATATAACATTTTGAAATGTTGCTTAACACTACTTTCCTGTTAACTCCTTACTTAACATTACTATTCTCTTAAATCCTTGACATAATTTATATAATTTATAAAGGCAATGCTGAAAGTGAGGGCATTAACTGGCTACCTAAATGCATAATATTTGCTGAATAAAACTGTGCAAGAAACTCTTTTGGGGAGCTGTCCAAATGGACAACACTTTTGTGTGATTTAACTAGGTTCTCCATGCTTTGCAGTTAACTTTAGAGTGAAACTGCAATCCATAAAAATGTTTGAAATGTTTCAGATTATGTTTTAATTTATAACATCATTTTAAATACTTACATTTGTTTGTTACAGATGGTAGGACTTAAGGTGATCATAATTATGAATCCATTCAATTTCATGGGTCACGAGTTAGACAAGAGTATCATAATAACAGTTTGCGAACAGCAGTACTACATTTATACAGATTAAGTTTTGTGCGCAGTGGCCTGTTAACAATGCTATTTTATAAATAACTCAGTCCCTTCCAGTGTTCAGTTTATGCCAAAGATGTTTGATTTACTAGAACATCCTCATGGCTAAGAAGAGACTGTCTTGGGATAACACTAAATTAAATTCTGCTTTGTGGAGGTCACAGGCAGGCACCCAGGAGACAACGTTTAGAATTCCATTTCCCACCACCACCACTTACTCTGTGACCCTTACACAGAACATATGGAATGGATAAGATGAAATTCAGGAAACTAATATGCTGATTTACAGTATGACATTGTGAAGCTTGTATAGAAATTACTAAAAAAGCAACAGTCATATTCTTACAAGGAAATGTCTTAATAGAAAGGAAATAGTACAAATACACATGGGGGCTAATCAAAACAGCACTAGGCTTTTTTCATTATAACACAAGTAGACAACAGGAACCAGGCAGGACTAGGCAAACCATACCAGGATTTCCGGAAAACTTATAATTCCATGCCACATGAGGGGAAATGTTAAAATGGTGAATGGTCTATGGGGAAGAACTAACGATAAGAGTCAAAATGTGATGGCAAAAAAAAACAAAAAAAAGAATGATGGTTCTAAGAATAAATTCTCTAACAGCATCATAGCTCAAATAAATATTAAATTAAATGTAGCGCAAGGGAATTCCTTTACAAGAGTCATTTTATGTCTGCTTCTAGTTTTGTACATCTTTCTTTGTACTTCCAATACCACTTTTTTTCTGATTTATATTTTAATATTTCTTATTGTGGCATTCTGAAGTGAGGACCTACGTGAGAGTCGGGATGGAGCTATCATACTCCCCTTACACTGAACTCCGCAGATGGTAGCACAGTTACTGCAATTAAATGGAAAATTCACAAGCTTTTTGCACAGTGACAAATGCTAATACAAGATTATCAATATCAAAGTATAGAACTAACACTAAGGAGTGTCAACTGCACGGGACCAATTAAGTGGAACATTTCCATACTTTTTTATGAATTCCTTATCCTGAAGTCTAAATGAAGTGCACACAAGTCTGCTTCAAATAAGTGATGGAAGGGTCAGCAAAATCTTGAGTTTAATCCAGAAAGTTATATGTGCCAAATTCTGATCAGGGCCAACAGGCTTGTCTTAAGTTATCAACATTTCTGCATCTAGACATTTTCTCAGAAGTTTCGTTGGCATACATGTAATTGCATTAAGGGCAATAGTATTCATTTAACAAAAAAAAATATTTATATATATATATATATATATATATATATATATATATATATATATAGTTACCTGGAGCCTTATGCAAACTGGTTTAAGAAGTAGAGGTCAGGCAGAAACAAAAATTGATAAAATGACCCCCCCCCCCCCCCCATAGTCCTAACAAAGAATAGAAGGTAACAGGGCCAAGATTGGAGCCATGCCTAGGGCTGGTGTTTTTTTGTTTTTGATGAGCTCCTGGTGGCTGGTTGACCTTAGTCCAAAAAGGATGGATGGATGGAGTCACCATATGAGCTAACCAACCACAAAATGAATTGTAGGGGCCAAATAATATGCTATTCAAGTAGCACACAGGATTAGGATGTACTGCAACATATTATACCCTGGCAATGGAAAATGGGTTATAAGGCAAGGAATGTCACCTAAATGCTGAGGATAGAAGGAGAGCTTGTCAGTATCAGCTACATATAGTTTATCTTACCACCATACCAGCTAGATATAGTTTGTCTTACCTTTGTATAGAACATTGATTCTAAAATTACTTTTTGTGACACGGGTGGTCTCTTTCTCCTTCTTTTCTCAGTCCTTCTCTAGAGTAGAGACCACAGGCAGGTGTGGAAAACTTACAAGCCTAAGACTATGTGTAGTACAGCTGGAGTTTATGCCAGCAGACAAGAGAGTTATCTCAATGTCACTGAGCAGCAAAACAAGTGTTGTTTTTGCATAAACACTTAGCAGCTATTCAGCACAGTCAGCCTTCTTGGATGCCATGATAATGCTGTTTAATAGAATAGTATTATCCTCAGCTGGTCTACCCACCATCTCCCCCAAGAAACTATCATTTTAGGTGATTTCAATATTGACTGACGGTCCTGTTCTGGCAACAATCCAACCCATCATATAAACCTTCATGGCTTCACCCAACTAGTCCAGTTGCCAACCAGAATAAATAAAAACTCACTACTAGCACACTACCCTGGATTGGATACTAGTCAGTAAGAGCCCCCAGTCATATATAACAGGCTGTTTATCAGATAGCCTCAGTGATCACTCCCCAACATTCCTACTCAACAAATACCTATACCAAGCTAAACCTGTCATCTACCGTCAAATACATAAAAAAAAAAACTTTAACCCACTCACATTCATCTCATCCCTCAAAGAATGTAACTGGCATCCCCTAAAGTAACTCAGTCTTGATGACGCAGTTGAATTTTTTAATACTACCTTCCTGAGCATCCTTAATTACCATGCCCCCATAAGACTTTTCAGAACGAACGCACAACCCTCCCCATGACTACAGAAAACCACTAAGTCAGAAATGAAAAGCAGGGATAAAGCCTGGGAGCATTGGCACAAAACCAAAACCCCCTCAACTAGACAGAAATTCCTAGAACTATGCAATAGAGTTGAAAAGCTAATAAAACAGGACAAATTCCAATACTACCAGTCTGCCCTAGACTTCTCCCAACACAGCCCCAAACAATTCTGGTCCTCCATAAACTCCATCCTCCACCCAGGTAAAGTCAGTACCCCTCCTCCTAACATCCCTCACTCCTCCAAAAATATTGCTACCCCATTCAACACACACTTCACACAAACCATACTATCACTAGCTAAACAACACAACCCCCCTCCCCTCCAACCCACACCTTCAACTAGTAATCTCCCCAATGCCTTCTCTTTTTCTCCTGTACCTACCTCCAACATAAAAAAACTCTTAACTAAACTTAAGCCCACCAAATTAGCAGCAGACAACCTCCCAAGTGAATACCTACAAATCGCAGCTGATACTCTGGCCTACCCAGTATCCATCTTGATTAACCAATCTCTGTCAGAAAGTTACGTTCCCACACTGTGGAAAGTATCACATATAATTCCCCTCCACAAAGGCAGCCCCTCCACAGAACTAACCAATTACCGCACCATAGTTATTCTCTCTCCACTCTCCAAAATACTAGAGAGATGCATACATTCTCAGGTCTCTGACTACCTCCTTACTAACAACCTCCTTTCCAATACTCAGCATGGCTTCTGACCAAACCATAGCACCACCATTGCCTTACTCTCCTTTACTAACACTATCCTTCAGCATAAAAACAATGGCTATCTCTCCTCTGCTACTTTCCTAGACCTATCTAAAGCATTTGACATGGTCCCACACAAACAACTCATCTCTGTCCTCAATAACCTATCCTTCTCTCAATCAGTCACCAACTGGTTTCAGAGTTACCCGTCTGACCGCCAACAATCTGTTGTATGGCAGAATGACATATCTCCCCAACTACCTGTCTCCACAGGGGTTCCCCAAGGATCCATCCTTGGACCCCGACTCTTCTCTGTTTTCACCAATAATCTAGCCTCTGCCACCAAACGTGGCACACTCATACAATATGCAGATGACTCAACCATCATCTGCTCAGCCCAGTCCCTACCCAAACTGCAAAAAGTCACACAGGAAGCCTTTTCCTCTGTTGAAACTTGGTTATCCGATGCCCAATTAATACTCAACCCAAACAAAACTAAACTACTCATCTTCCAACCCACCAAACATACTCTAAACAACTCTCAGTTTAACATCACAGCAAAAGACAACACCACTATATACCCAGTTGAACACACCAAATTGCTAGGATTGGAAATAAACAATAAACTAAAATTTGACATTCACATATCCATGAGCATAAAAAAAGTCCACAAAAACTAGGAGTGTTATACAGAAATATGCAACTTCTCACCAAAGCAGCAAAAGATTTCAATAGCAAATTCCCACCTTATCTCCACCCTGCTTTATGCCTCTCCAATATATACCAACCTAAGGCAATGTAATCTAAACAAGCTAGAGACCTGCTACAACAAAATCGCCAAATTCGCCACAGAGGCATCCTACCGTAGTCACCACTGTCTCTCACTTGCTGACCTGGGCTGGCTTGAACTCTCTCACCTCCTTCAATGGTATCAACTATCACTCACCCACAAACTAGTAAACCATCCACTAAATGTCCCATCCCTCCAGAATCTACTACAACCCTATCGCACCACCAGACCACTAAGATCCAGCAACAAAAATCACTTGCAGATCACCAAAGCCAATAACTCTGCTGGTGAAGCACTATTCTCTTGCACCATAGCCAAATTATGGAACTCCCTCCCACCCACAATTACCTCCGTACCATCATGCACCCACTTCAAAACTTTACTAAAAGCGCACCTAAAAACATGCTGGCTATGCCCTTGCATCTCCCACTCTAATATCACCCACTCCATCCAACCACTACCTTTCTTTCCACCCCACTAACTACCTTGATTATAGCAAGCTCAGATGCTCATAAACCTAGTACATATTATACAGCAGGAACTTCTTATTGTAACATTTGTTAATGTCTGTTATGTACTTCGCAGATAAAGATTTTAGTTGTCTACTGATGTACTATGTTCTTCATCTGTAAATATGTTTGTAATTAATTGCTATGTTAAATTGCTAATCGCTATGTAATCCAATGTAACTACTGTCTGTTTATTTTAACTGTGGAGCTTTTCTCCCCGAGCCTTCGCTGAAAATGGACCTACGTCCAGTCGGACACTTCTGGTCAACAAATGTAAATAAAATAAATAAATAAATAAAATAGTCCCAGCTGGCTCTGTAGTCTTATTTGGAGATGCTAGAACTTACACTGGGTATGAGGAATATGTGGAAGAAAGATACCCACACAGTTCCAATAGGAGCAGGAGCAATGGGTCTTCTAAAAAAGAATCTACAATCATATTTAGACATGCTACCAATACATGTAACTCCATACAAATTGCAGAAGGAATAATTACTGGGAATATTGCAGGTGCTGCAGAGAGCATTTTTTGGCTGACATCAATACTAATTTCATGAACTTTACTCGTACTTTGACTTAGGAATGGGTCCATTCCTGCCTTGGTATTAGAAACCCAAAAGATTTGTAGAAATTAAGAAAAAAAAAAGCTATGAACGCACCTGGAGGGATATGAGAAAAGAGGAATTGCTTGCTGGATTTGAACTTGAATGGTGAACTGTTACAGGACTTTGTGTTAGTCCTGGATTTTCCATAATATACACCACATTCAAACAAAGCAGGCTTGGTACCACAGCGCCTTGGGTCAAAAGGTGATGACTGAATTTGTAGTCATGTCATCAGATCTGTTATGTTTTGGACACTCCAGTTAAGTGACGTGCTGAACCATTCACTGCTCACTACACGGTGTAGAGCTGAGTCAGACAGCCAGGTTGGCAGCTGGATGAACTCTGACCCCGGGAACCATTATGCAGAGATGCTATCTTTGAAATGCTTATCAGATGCTGTACTGAATGAGTTAAAATTGTCAGATAGCTGCTTCTATATGGGTCTATATTAGATCATCGAGCACTTCAAAAAGCGAATGGTGATTAATCGACCCTAACTGTCAGAACAGTGATTTTTTTCCTAGGGAAAAAAAATCGCTGTTCCAACAACAACCAAAAACAAAAAAACATACTTTAAAAATTACATTAAGTGGGGGGCTTCGCCCCCCACACCCCCCTACTTAAATATACAAACTCTGAGACTGCACTCCAGTGCCGAAAATGGCAAAGTAACGAAGCGGCCAAGCGAATTCTTTCCCTGGGAAAGAATTTGCTTAGAAGCCACTTCGATATTTTGCTGTTTCAGGCTTTTGAGTTCGACCAAGACGCATTTGAAAGAATGCGTCTTCAGTCTTCTAATAGGGAACCTTCTATATACCACAGGGCTGGAGACATGCATTTTGAATGAGATCTGCTCAAGATGCCAGTTGAGGTAGCAGCACAGTGCTGTGAATTTAGTCTGTGCTTGTCTCCCTGGTAACCCACTGGAGAACACCATCAGTGAGAGAAAGTGTCAAGTTAAGAAGCCTTCACTTCAGTAAAACTGTGGGCAAGGGGCATTGGCTAATAGGTACCAACTTATCTAATTGACAGCAGCTGTGGCTGTCACCAAAAGGAGGGCTGACATATGGGGGCTATGGAGTATGACTTTTGGATAGCTTCAGATGTTCTAGCAAACCATTCAGGAATGTAAAGGGAAAACAAACACCTTTTCCAGTTTTTCTGCAATGGTGGAGAAATGCTGACTTCTACTAGACATATTGTTGAAAGGTAAAAGGAATTCTAAGAACCTCCTAAGCCCATTGGGTATGTCCTATTCTGGAGAAGCTGGCCAGAAACAGCTGGGAATGGTAGGATTAGTTCTTCTTACTCCTTTTTTTCTTTTTGTAGATAAGGTCAAAGCAGCTACTTAACAATTATGAAGTGGCAGGACTGTGGGAGTGATGTGACCCAGATGGAACTGTTGAAGGTGCTGGACTGTTGAGGTGTTATGACTAATACACCTTTTCAATGTTGGGAAGAAGTTGGAGACAGTACCTCTGGAAAGGAAAAATGGTTTGCTCGTTCCCATTTAAAAAAAAAAGAAGAGAAGGTGTATTCCAAAATTTAGGAGTCCTGGATCTCCATCTTCCTAAGAAAACCTATGCCAGTGTTAGAAAGGAGACTGTGATAGCTCATCTTTTAAGACAGGAGGAGCAAAGATTATACTGTCTTAGCCATAGAGTAATTGGCCAACTCTTGGTCCATGCAAGCACAGGAATCATGGGAGTTCATCAGTATGGTCTATATGCATTTTAGGAACCTAGAGAAGGAATATGACTGTGTAAATCCTATAAAAGTGAGGAGAAACTTCTACATTCGCCCACATCCAAATATCAATTATTCTGCAAATATAATATAGCCAGAAATTAGAGACTTAAAATGTTGCCTGTACACATACCAGTATGGCAGAGAATATATTCAATTTTGTTGATACACTAGACAGATACATTGACCATAAAATAATCTTCAGTTTGAAATAAATTCAGAGCTGCTTGCAGGTGCAGAATCATACAATGGGATCCCTAACCAGAATCAGAATTTTTAGGTATAAAGAAAGAAGACACAAATAGAAATATGCTGATCATGGAGATAACGAGGCTGGGCATAATATTAGCTAAACAGACTCTAGAGAACATTCTAGAATTTGCAAGTTTACTGGCGTAGCGTTGTCGCCTCACAGCAATACGTTGTCCCATTTGATTCTCAGCTAGAGCGTCTTCTGTGTGGAGGCATACGTGAATGGGCATGCCTTCGTTGAAGGTTGTGCGTCACGGCTGGCACGTAAAAATCCACTACCAAACATTAGCGGACCGGAGTTCCACTGTGGCGACCCCTAACCGGAATAAGCTGAAAGACACAACAACTGGCGATATCAAAATGGCAAGTCATGTAGAAAGAAGGATGAAATTCTACAACAATTAACAATATCGACTATGTGACTAAGTGTGTGGCAGAACAGGACTGAAATACACAGACAAAGAAAGCTATGTGCCAAGTATAGTAAACAGAGCCATTCTGAGAACACATGCAAAAGCAACAACATAAATAAAAAATATATATATAGAAAGCACATGTATGATACAGGAACCCAGTAACCCAAAAATACATCTTATATAATGTGTGTGTGTAAACAGCACAATCTATCAACAGAGCAGTACTAGTGATAGCATATATACACAAAGTTACAGGGTTAGAAATAGTTATAAAAACAGAAAAATCAAAACCTGAGCGACACTGATAGACTCTGAGGCTTCAGTAGATATAACCAGCAACATTTAAATCAAGATAAAATCACAACACAATTTAAACAAAAACATGAAAAGAATGCATGCAAGCAATTCAGAAATGCCTCTCCCAATAAATGGCTATTTTGAAAAATATGATCAAGGATCAGATCTCCCAAATCACCTCACAGCCAAATCCCAAGGGATAATGTAGCCCTGAAAACAGACCTGCCAAGGAAACACTCCAAAGACTATTAACTGAATAAAATATTTAAGGAACGCAAAAAGCTATCAAGTAATGTGGTATCTTACTCCAGTAGAGCAACCATGTTAAGATAACTTCCCATTTGATGGAAAGTTGAAGAGTAGCTTGAAAAGCAAGAAAAGATGGACATTATAAAAAAGTATCTGCTCCAAGATCATGGATATTTCCCACTGTTGTTTCCCTAACATCACAGATTGCACTACAATGTATGTTGTTAACACAAAAAGTAAAAGAAATACATATATACCTGTTAAGTGAATTTGGTAGAGCAAGTATGATTTCAGATCAGGTTAACACCCCTTTAACTGACACCCCGGCTGCAAGTGCATTATCATTATTATCCATCTACGCCAACCTGATGAGGTACAAGAGACTAATGTTTGGTACTGATGAAGCATTTGACATTTTTCATTAAGCATCTCACAGCAAACATTACAATTTGTCATAAAAATGAAAAACTACAGTAATGACAAAATAGTATATGGAGTGGTTTTACTATGCTCCTAAATCTGGAAAAATACAGCCTTGCTATGCACATCTCTGCTGTTAATGATATGCATAACAAGTTTTGTTACCTGTTATGCTCTCACTCGCTCCTGTTCATACACCATGTGGTACAGAGGACAATGAGCACCTTTCAGTGCTCATTGTTTGTGTAGCAGTTACGGGTTTTATGGGCACTGATTGCTAGCCCAAGGTCTGGCCCTCCTCAGAGGGTGCACCACACACATACGCATGCACTCAATCACACCTATGGCCAATTTAGAGTGTTCAGTCCACCTACTGCATGTGTTTGGAATGTGGGAGGAAACCCATGCAAACGCACGGAGGACATGCAGACTCCACACAGAAGGCACCCCAGCCGAGAATCGAATGAGAGAACCTCTTGCTGTGAGGCAACAATGTTAACCACTACATTACTGCGCCGCCCTGTTATGCTCTAGTCCTATGTTATAACATGCATAGCTTTTAAATTCTGTAAAATACTTGTCATTGATACATAAAACAGACTGGCTGAAGCATTTAGCTTTTAAACCTGTTAGACTACCAGAGGAACACAACTTCTGGCTGATGTATTTGTGGCAGCGTCAAGTTTGTGGCAGCGCCAAGTGTTTTATTACTTTTCAAGCAGTAAAATATTTTGCACTCTTCCAGTTTTTTCCCTGTATGTCATAGTATATTGAACCAGCTGAAGCTCCATATACTGCAAAGAATTATGACTGTGTCTCACATCATACTTTAGTTATGTGTTCTCGACATGGATGTCAAGAGAGTAATCTATTGCACTTAATTTCTGAGGTGAATTTCCTGATATCCATGTCTTGAACAATTAACACCTTGGTTATGATTGGAGAGCTAATCATAAGCCTCTGTATAATATATGGGAGAACCAGGAATGAACCTGAGACACTAAGATGAGTGTGGAAGACAATGGGCTTACATTAAACAGAGAAGCAGCAAGACTTTGACAAGAATATGCTTGGATTTCATTAATACATATGTTTTCACTTATACATTTCTTATTATTTACAAATAAACTTGCCACATATGCCAAGATTACTCAGTACAGATGATACAGTTATATACAGATCCAGCCCCTCTCACTCAGTGATCAAAAATCAGACCTATAAAACCCATCTGACGGGCTACTTACCCAAAGACTAAATGTAAGCAAAGCAAAACAAAACAAAACCACTCTGTCTGGAACTGAACAAAGGTTGACCAAGGTACCCAGCATCTAGGCCATTAACTACTCCTATCAGAAGATAATAGAAACAGATCCGCATTATAAATACCTCGTCTAGCTAGACTCCATCCTCAGTTTGCAAAAGCACATACAAAACACTAAAGCCCAAGTAAACACCTTGTACTTCTGGTCCAATACAAAATCTTACTTCTTTCTCCTGAATGAAGAGCTGCCATTCATAAAGGGATCCTTCCCTCCAAATGTAATATTGTCTTCCCGTTGTGCCCACTGCATCAAAAAAGAATCACAAAGCTCTACATAAACAACTACGATAATATTTGTAGATGTATCACTTAGGGCCCCAAAAGAGGACAGTACTACTTTATTCTTGATAAAGCCCTTTTGTAACTCAGAAGCACTATATTTGCAACAGACCTGCCCTTTCTGGTGAGCAGACTGCATGACAAAGCAAAAGCCCTACAAACTTAGATCTCTCCCAATACATACCTCCATTTTTCAGGCACCCTCTTGTTCAATACTATACCCCAGTGAGCATGCCTTCTCCATTCTTAACCCAAAAAGCTGGGCTACCTTCCATCCACACATAAAATCTATTAAACCCTATCCTAAATTTCACTCAGAGCTAAAGTGTTCTTATTCAAACATGAAAAATGCAAATGCTTCCTTAACAATTGAATCACATGAACCCACCCAAAATCCAACTTCAGTATAGGTTCCATGTGTATTTTAATGTAATTGTAACCATTTAAATCTATATTTCTGTCTACTAGTTTTTCAGATATGACTACTGAGTGTGTAACTGTGTGTATTCTGTCATGCTGTGATATCATCACTCTGTGACTTCTATATTTTTTATCCTGCCTAGAAATGGTCAAGTAGGAGCAGTCCTCTACTACAATCAACAAATACAAATTAATAAACTAAATAAAATATTCTCAGATGGGGGATTACTACCTGATGCATTGAAGATAAAAGCAGCCTTTGACCTGGCACTAACTACAAATGATGAAGATAAGACGAATTTTAGGCCCGACTCAATGAGATAGGTTCATAGGTTCATACTAGGCTATCTGCCCTGGGGCAATTACAAGCCTAGCCCAATTTTGTTTGGCTTACGCCACCCCTTGATTTGAGTATACTGTGCCCTTTCTAAGGTTTAGTTTACTGTGCCTCTGTCTAATAGCGACATGGAAGTAATCCCCGGGACAAACCTACGATCCCCCATCCACTCATCAAGATTCTTCTTGAAGAGATTCAGTGAGGTGCTCTGCCTAACATGAATTGGAATTCTAATCCAGAGCGAAGGGAGCCTCTGGGTTATGAATCTGTCCCTCCAGCAAGTTCTATTTATTTCTGTGCTGAGGTTTAAGTCCCTCGAGCGTGTGGCTCTAAGGGATTTAGATTTACTGAGGTGGAGCATGTCCATTAATTCTGGATTGGACATAGCTTTATATGTCAGGCATAGATCGCCTCGAAGTAGGCGGTATGCAAGTGAGTAGAGCTGGAGTTTTTTTAACCGAGCAGCATATGGCATCTACTTGAGTCCCTTGATCCTCTTGGTGAGGTACTTTTGGGGTCTTTCTAATTGCTGCAGGTGTCGGGTATGGTACATCCCAAAAGGGGCATTATATTCTATGATAGGCCTGATGAGGGATGAATAAAGGGGCACGATTACCTCTCTTGATCTAGATGTGAATCCTTTCATGATGAGGTGGGCTATGTAGAAGGTCTTTCTAACCACTTTGGCAGTGTGGTTGTCAAAGGAGAGATTGCTATCAACTTGGGTCCCCAGATCCCTAATTACTTTCTCTGTACTTAATGGGTTACCGCCTATGTGGTAATTTGTGGGCACATTGTTTTTGCCAAAGGGTATGACTATACACTTTTTGGCATTTAGCTTTAGACCATGGCTCTGGCACCAGCTATCCGTCTCTGTGAGACCTTTTTGAAGGATGTTTGTGTCAGCTGGAGAGTCGATTATGGCGTCCAGTTTGCAGTCATCCGAGAACTTGGTGAGCCATAGTCCTCCCACGTTGGCCTGTACCTCGGAAAAGTATATACCGAACAAGAGCGGTCCCAGGACAGAACCTTGTGGGACGCCACTTGTGACCGGTTTCGAGTCTGACATGGCTCCAGCAACTCTCACTCTGTGGGTTCTGTGTTTGAGCCAGTTTGCGACCCATCTTGTGACATAGGGGTTTATATGTAAGCTGGATAGCTTATGTATGATGCCTGAGTGGGGTATTGTGTCAAATGCCTTTGCTAGGTCCAGATAGGCTGTGTGGACTATCTTCCCTTCATCTATGGCTTTGGTGACTGTTTCAAAGAAGTCGACCAGGTTCAAAAGGCAGGATCTGCCCTTGACGAAGCCGAATTGGGTAGGATCTAGTGTCTGTAGGTCCCCAATGTCTTTGTTTATGAGCTCCATGATGATCCTCTCCATAGCCTTGCAGACTAGGCTAGTCAGGCTTATGGGGCGATAGTTTCCAGGGTCCGTAGAGGCTCCACCTTTGTGGAGTGGGACCACTGTTGCTGTACGCCATTCTGTGGGCACATATCCTGTAGTGAGGCTGAGATTGTACAGCTGTTTTATTTGAGGGGTTAGTTCTTCTTGGAGTTCATGTAGGACGCAACCCGGGACGCCATCTGGTCCCATAGAATCAGTGTTTTTTGCTTTGGAGAGGGCAGCCTTCACCTGAGCATCAGAGATGTTTGGGAGGCAGCCCTCTGCCGGGATAGATACTTGCTCTTTTGTGGGGGGGGGTTGGAGAAGTTTGCACTGAACCTGTCTGCCAGGATATTGGCGATGTCTGTGGGTTCAGTGTATTTTTTGTCGTTTAGAAACAACTCAGAACAAGTCTGGGAGTTGCATCCCAGGTTCCTAACATAACTGAAAAAAGCCTTATGATTGTCTTTAGTGTCCTGTGCAATTTTTCTCTCGAAGCTGGCCTTGGAGAATTTTATGAGGGATCATAATTTTTTGCTAGTACTGATCAGAGCTGCCTTCCCTATTAGGGATTTTGCTCTATCATGTAGTAGCTTCCTCCTTCTGTTGTACAGTTTATTTATAGCTGGGGTCCACCAGACTGGATGCCTGCCTTTGGATGATTGGGTCTTGGTTTTGTTTGGGATAGCATGATCCATGCATTTCTTGAGATGTCCATAGAATGCATTTATATAGGATTCTGCAGTTTGGGCCATAGTTTCCACTGGCCCTGGGGCCTTGAAGGATTCCACTTTGGTTTTGAGAAGTGAGAAGTTCGCTTTTGAGAAGTTTTTCACTGTGGTTTTCTGGGTTGGGGGGTGGGGTCAGGATGTGGATATCCAGTGAAATTAATTTATGGTCTGATCTTACCAATGAGGGATATACTTCTGGTATGGAGCATAGAGTACCCATGTTGGTAATGATCAGGTCTAGTATGTTATCCCCTCTTGTGGGAGTGGTGACTAGTTGTTCCATAGCATTTGAGTTTATAATTTCCAGGAACCTTTGGGCTAAGGTGCTGGGGCTTGAGTAGTGCTCCCAGTCTATGTTTGAGTAGTTGAAGTCGCCCAATATAATGGTGTTTGGAAAGATCTTCATGTCCTCCCATGTTTTCAGGAAAGCCGGGTGGGATTCCTGACTTTGAGAGGGTGGTCTGTAGGATGCTATAAACTGAAAAGCAGACTTGCCCACTGTTAGTTGCACATGGATGATCTCCGATACTTCGTGCAATGCCACTAACCTGGAGGTGTGGATATCCTTGATAAATATGGAAACTCCCCCCCTTTTGTGGTTCGGTCCGGGTTTTGGGGCCGAAAAGCATGATATGAGGTATAACCTGGTAGTGCTGGGGTGCTCTCTGGAGTCCTGAACCAGGTTTCTGTCACTGCACAGATATCGATGTTCTCCATACTGAGGAGAGCTTCAAGTGCATGCATCTTGAGGTTAAGACTTCTGGCATTTAGCAGCATTACCCTTAGTTTCTTGTTCCTTGTGCTGTCTATGGAGGTGGGTTTGACTTTTGAGCCTTGCCTAAAAAAGGCACTATGGGGGTGGCAAGAGCCTTTGCCAATATCCGAAAGCCCAGTGGTGACAGGTGCAAGCCGTCCCTAGCGAAGCAATGTGGCTTGTCGAGCATGTCATCCCAGGCTGACAGACACTGGATCCCCTTTGAATGACACCAAAATTTTAGCCAATTGTTAAAATTGATCATTTTGTCTTTGTACTGTGGCATCATTCTAGGTGAGGGTAAGATACTGCTCAAGGTCAGGGTCATACCGGCCTGGGCTACATGATCAGAGAGCTCCTCTATGTCTCTTTTCATGTAGTCCAGGGAGGTACGTCTCAGGTCATTCACACCAGCATGTACGATGACTGAGTCATATTTGTATTTGCTTTGGAATGACCTGAGTGCTTGCGTTATGTGGCGGATCCTAGTGCCTGACAGGCAGCTCACTGTGACCTTCTCTTTGTTCAGCCTGGTGAGCGGGACGTCAGTGTGTCTGACAATAGAGTCACCCATTACAAGAGTATCAGGTGTGTTATTCAGCCTTAAGGGCTGTGGCTGCCTGGCACACTGACTTTGTAGGCTATGTGTTGTGCATGTTTTGTTTTGGGGTAGCGTTTGCTTGGATGTCTGCTTTGGAGGTCTCTGTTGCTTAGGTAGATTTTTATTTAGAGCCTCTGAGTATGTTTTTGTGTATTTATGTGTTTGGTTCGCTGATGTGGTTGGACTATGTGATACTGGAATTGTGTTGTGTGAGGTTACCTTCTCCTCCTGACTGGTTTCACCAGTTTTGAGATGAGAGAGCTCAGCCTCCAGTTTGGCTATATGGTTGCATCTCTCACATATATTTGAACCTGTTTGGAGGAGGAGAGGGTTGTCCGTGTACATGAGACAGTTGTAACATTGCCTCAAAATTCCCAGATTCACCAGCTGGACTGGAGAGGAAACCATTGACTGACCTTTGGACATGCTAGAGTAATATAGGGAAACTGAATTAAGACGGACCAATAGGGGTCAAGGTAATCACAGAGAGTATAAGAGTAAGTAGTGCTTATGGTTTAATAGTGCTAAGTTGTAAGATTACTTATTTGGACCAGTGAAGGGCCTTAGAATGAGAATATGGTGTTTAATTTGAGAGATAGAGCAGTTCTAAGGGAAAAAGTGAAGAGCAGACTTCGTGGAGCCAGGAATAGTTTAAACCCAATTAGGCGGCGCTGCCCGTTGTTGCGCTATGCACAAAAATGCGCAAAACCACACAAAAGAGGGTTTTAAGAGAGGGAGATCAAGGAGTTTGGAATTGACCCAAAATGGCCAATAAAACTACAGTTTCAAGGCAGTAACCACTCCCACAGGGGCAGGCAGGCTGCTCAATGTTTATCACTGCCACTGATGAACAGAGAGACATCCCTTTAGCCCAAGCAAAAAATGGTCTCCAAGAAACTTACAAACAGTTCAGAACAGCAAGCCTATAACTGAACTTTTTTAAATCTCAGAAAAGTGGGAAAAAAGCAAGTTTTTTTGTTTTTTTAAAGATAGCAGAGGTTCACAAGTATCAACAAGTTATAACAGTGCAGTAAATGACCCCACACTTGAGTGCTAGGCCAGAGACAGATAAAATGCAAGTTTTAAGAAAAAAACGATTTTAAAAATAAGTGCAAACAGGAAATTCAGTAAACAGCTCTAGGTTGTGTTCTAAATACAGTTACCAATGCAGAAATCAAGTTTAACAAGCCAGAAAATGCTCAAAGTAGGCGGCTATGCAGAAAAACTTAGCAAATAATCTGAAGAAAAATACTTAAAATCTCAAAAGTGTCTCCTTTCTTCTCTCAGCATTTTCTTCTCTTGGTGGGTGCTTCCCCAACAGCCAACAAGTCTGAAAAGATGCCAAAACCACGAGGCAATCTGCTTTTAAGAGAGGGAGATCAAGGAGTTTGGAATTGACCCAAAATGGCCAATAAAAAGTACAGTTTTGTACCTACCATAAATGTAAATGTTCGAGTGCTAATACAGCTGCAGTCATAACAGATGGGTTCTCCTGCCGTCAGGCGGGTCCTCGGTCAGCCGAATTCCAAAGTCTAGGTCCCGCATCAGTTGTCATCGCCTCTTCCCTGATGTCAGTGCGACAGGGTATAAAAGAACCAGCCGACGCCATTTTCTTCAGTTTTTCTTGCCCCAGATGTCAGGTGCCCCCAGAAGGAAGGCAATACATAAAATTAGGTAATAATGCAATGCAATATAATCAAAAAACAGTAGTTGCAAGCAAATACACCATAAAAGAAGACCCCTAGAGGGGAAGGAGGGAGGAAAACCTGGACTGCAGCTGTATTAGCACTCGAACATCTACATTTATGGTAGGTACAAAACTGTACTATGTTCATCGTGCATACAGCTGCAGTCATAACAGATGGGTAGAATCCCAAAGCTAAGAAATGGGTGGTAGGCACTAGGTGTAACTAGGAGGAGCCAAAATGCCCTGCAAGACTGCAGTGGCAAAGCCTGCTCTAGATTTGGAGTATAATGGTAGGTTGTAGTGCTTGGAGAAGGTATGCACAGAACTCCAAGTGGCTGCTTCCAAAATATCCTTGGAAGGCTGCAGAGGTGGCTGTGGCCCTGGTGGAATGAGTTCTAATGCCTGTAGGTACAGTTTTGCCATGAAAGGAATAGCAAAAGCGTATGCAGTGGGCTATCCATTTTGAAATTGTCTGTTTGGAAATTGGCTTTCCTTGAGCTCCTACTGCATAGGCCACAAAGAGCTGTTCTGATTTTCTGAAAGGCTTTGTTCTGTCCAAATAATAACGCAGTTGTCTGTGGATGTCCAAGGAATGTAGTAATCTCTTCCCTTTGTTTTGAGGATTAGGATAAAAAGTAGGTAAATGTATGGCCTGATTTAAAGCTACCCTGGATACCAATTTAGGCATAAAGGAGGGGTTGGTTCGTAAGAAAACTCTGTCCTGATGGAAGATGATAAAAGGCTGGACAGCCATGAGAGCCTGTAATTCTGAAACTCTATGAGCTGAGGTGATAGCCAGAAGGAAATCTGTTTTCCAGGACAAATATTGCAAATCTGATGAAGCAGCTGGCTCAAAAGGAGGCAGGGTCAGTTTTTCCAGAATGAAATTAAGATCCCAAGCAGGCATTGGTTGTTTCCTTGGAGTTCTTAAATTCTTAGCCCCTCTGAGGAACTGTCTTAAGAGAGGGTGAGAGAATAAATGTGGATCAGTGTTGTATTCTGCAGAAATGGCTGAGGCATGGATTTTGATGGAGGAGAAAAAAAGACCACTGCTTAGCAGTTTAGTCAAATGTTGTAGTATTTGAGGTAAATTCAGTTTTCCAGGGTCCTGGCCCTTTTTCTCATTCCAGACACAAAAACGTTTCCATTTTGCGGAGTAAGCTTTTCTAGTTGATGGCCTTCTGGCCTCCAAAATGACATCCTGCACCTCCTTGGAGAGTAGGGCCTGCTGTGATGCTAAGGAATCTTCCATGCGGCTAGATTGAGTGTTTTTAGCTGACTGTGAAGGGTTTTGAAGCTGTGTTGAGTCAGAAGAAGAGGCATTAGAGGCAGGGTCCATGGTGGGGAATGCGTCAGGCTCCTCAGGAGTGGGTACCAGTGTTGCCTTGGCCAGTCCGGAGCAATTAGGATCATCTTTGGTCTGTCTGCTCTGGTCTTCAATAGAACTCTGGGCAGCAGAGGAAGAGGTGGGAAGGCATAAACTGTCATTGATGTCCAGCTGAAAGAGAGAGCGTCCACTCTCCAGGCCTTTGGATGGAAGATCCTTGAGCAGAATTTTGTCAATTGATGATTTTTGTGGGAGGCAAATAGATCTATGTCTGGCCTTCCCCATTCTTGGATTATTTCTGTAAAAACTTTTGGATGCAACTTCCATTCGTGTGGATCTGTCATATTCCTGCTTAAGTTGTCTGCCAGCGTGTTTTCCTTGCCTGGCAAGTACTGTGCTTGTAGTTCCATTTGTAAGTCCATGGCCATGTTCCAAAGTGACATGGCCAGTCTGCATAGGGGGTAAGAATGTGTTCCTCCCTGCTTGTTTATGTACCACATAACTGTGGTGTTGTCCGTTCTTATCAATAGTTGACCTGGTTGTAGAAAGTTCTTGAAAGCTATAATAGCATTTATTACTGCTAGCATTTCTTTTTGATTGATGTGAAGGTGCTTTTCTTTTTGGGACCATTTGCCCTGAATGCACCGATCTGTCATGTGCGCCCCCCAGGCGTAGTCCGAGGCATCTGTTGTGATGACTTGATTTGCTTGAGGCTTGCTGAAAGGAAGACCTGTGTTTGTTTGACATGCTTGAGCCCACCACAGAAATTCCATTTGCAGACATGGAATTAGTGGTATTATTGTTTCCAAACTGTGGCTGTGTTGAGACCATATGTTTTTCAGGTACCATTGTAGTTTCCTCATATTCAGCTTTGCACATGGGATTAGTAAGATGCAAGATGCCATGAATCCCAGAGCCTGCAGGATTTTCCTTGCAGTAAGCCTGGTGCACTTTGCTAGTGTTCTGAAGTATTGAATTAGTTGCCCCTGCTTCTCTGGCTTGAGGTAGGCCATCTGGGTGTTTGTGTCCAAGTTGGCACCCAGGAAAATTATCTTCCGAGAGGGTATTAGCCTTGATTTCTTTTTGTTGACTGTGTATCCCAGAGAGTTTAATAACATTATTACATAAGCCAGATGTTTCAGAAGAATGTGTTTGCTGTCCGCTTGGATCAGGCAGTCATCCAAATAGGGATATATTTGTATCCCTTGAAGTCTGCACTAGGCAATTACTGATGCCAGGCATTTCGTGAACACTCTGGGCACAGTAGATAAGCCAAAGGGCAATGCAGAGAATTGATAATGAGTTGAACCTGCAAGAAATCTGAGGTATCTTCTGCAATTTTGTCTGATTGGGACATGCAGGTATGCCTCCTTGAGGTCCAATGTTACCAGCCAAGACTCCTTGCCCAGCATGGGAAGAAGCTGCTGTAGAGTGAGCATCTTGAATTTTGGTACGAGTAGAAATGTGTTTAGGATGGATAGATCCAAAATAGGCCTCCAATCTTTTCCCTTCCTTGGCACCAGAAATAGCCTGGAATAAAACCCTTGACCTTGTTTGTGCGTAGGTACCTCTTGAATAGCTTTCATGTTTATGAGATCTGTAATTTGCCTTTGTGCCTCTGCCCTTTGATTGTGTGGAAGGTTTGGCATGCCTCTCATTTTTGGAAGAGTGTGAAAATGAAATCTGTAGCCTCTGTTTATAATGTCCAGGATCCATTTGTCCTTTGTGACAATATGCCAATTTTTTGAAAATAATGCCAGCTTTCCTCCCAAGGGGGCTGCCATTTGAGACCTGGTTGGCATGCAAAGGGGAAAGTCATTGGGTTTGCTTTCTGAAAGATTGCGAGTTGTCCTCACCACCTCTTTGTGTAGGAGCTTGCCATTGTCTGCCTCTTTACGATCCTTGGGATTGTCCTCTGCCCCTCGGGCACCTGTATCTGCCTCTTTGGGGTCTGTCTGTGGCAGGAAAGGACCAGTTTTTGGAAGGTCAATTTCTACTAAAATGTGTGGGTTGAACCTGTAGAAATTCTTTCACAGTTTGCATTGATTTAGCCTTTTCCTCCATTTTCCTTAATACCTCCTCAGCATTAGCACCAAATAGTACATCCTTTTGAAGAGGGGCGTCTAGTAATTTAGCTTTGACATGATCAGGCAAGGCTTGTTCCTTGAGCCAGGCATGCCTACATATGACTGATCCTGTAACAGCAGCTCTGCATGAGGCCTCTAGAGCAACAAAACCACACTGTAAGGTATGCTTACCCACTTGTTCTGCACTATGCATCGAATCCTGCAACTCCTTCAAGTCTGGTTGTCCAGGTTGTGACATTTTACTTTTCAATTGTGATAATAAAAACTGTTGGTATTTTAGCATATGAAACTGACAGTTTAAGGCCCTCATGGATAAGGTAGCCGAGGTATATACCTTTTTCCCCACCTTTCTAAGGATCTGGAATCTCTATCGGAAGGCAATGGATTTTTAGCAATGGAGGCCTTAACTCCCTTGGGGCCCTGTGAGATGGTTTCTGGGTCAGCAGCATGGCTCTTGTATAGAAATTGGTGTGAGTCAGGGACACTGTAGTACCTGTCAGGCTTAACTGGAGCTGGAGGTAGAGAGTCTGGGTTAAGGCAGGCCTCCGAATAAACATCATCTAGGATGTCCTAGACAGGAGGTATAGCCAGAGGCCTGTGCTGAGGAAGCAAGAGAAATTCCCTGAGCCTATTCTTGGAATCAGAATAATCCTGGCCTTCCCAGTGGAAGTGTTCCCTTAAGGTATGCAAAGTTTCCCCAAATGAGTAATCCTCAGGGGGGGATACAGAAGGGATGGACTCCTCCGCATCAGAGTCTTCAAAAGGGGAGTAAGAAAGTTCCTGATCATCAGAGTGCTCTGAAATAATGGAGCCCTGATCAGAGGAGGGGGAATCTTCCTCCACTCTAGGCCTTTTGTCCGGAGGGGGCTGAGAACCTCTGATAAGAGTAATTAAATCCTCAGCCATTTTAAGCATCTGTTTCTTAGGCATGGGGCCTGGAGATGGGCCCTGTGTAGCTGGTCTCTTAGAGTGCATGGTTGCTTTAGACCTAGTGAAAGCCTTGACAGAGAAAGAAGAGGAAGGTCTGAAGACACCTTGAGTGGAGGTGGACCTGTCCACATTCTGAGTTTCAACGCCAACAGTGGCTTCGGTATCTGTAGTCGGGGTGTGGGCCGAGGAGCCTGCGATCTCGGGTACAGGAGACACCGTCAAAGACAGGTCGTCGGTAGGCAGGGGCTGCGTAGGCGCCTCACTGAGAACCGGACCACGTGTAGCCGGCTTTGGCGTGGTGTAGATAGAGGCCGCGGACCTCGCGTGTAGGTGCTTGTCTTTTCGGTTTTTAGACAAAACCGGAGTCGGAGTATCCGACGACATAGTATAGTTAAATGCTTTTCCAAAATAATGCTGGGCGAACTCCGCCCAACGCTTAATAGTGCGTTTGTTGAATGTAGCACAAAAGCGGCAGGCCGAGACCTCGTGGTCTGGGCCTGAACAAGGTATACAGAGGGAATGGAAATCCTTATGTGGTATTTGCTTCCCACAAGAAATACAATTATTAACTTTGTCTGACATCGGTCTGAGGCAAGAAAAGGTTCCCCAACGGGGTACTTAGCTTTTAAGAAGACTTCGGTTTCCAAATTTTCGTAATCTCAGGAGCTGGCCGACCGGCACTTGCGAACTGCTTCTGCTTCGGGCACCGTGCGGCAAGAAAGACTGAAGAAAATGGCGTTGGCTGGTTCTTTTATACCCCTGTCACACTGACGTCAGGGAAGAGGCGACGACAACCGACGCCGGACCTAGACTTTGGAATTCGGCCGACCGAGGACCCGCCTGACGGCAGGAGAACCCATCTGTTATGACTGCAGCTGTATGCACGATGAACATCTACAGTTTCAAGACAGTAACCACTCCCACAGGGGCAGGCAGGCTGCTCAGTGTTTATCACTGCCACTGATGAACAGAGAGACTTCCCTTTAGCCCAAGCAAAAAATGGCCTCCAAGAAACTTACAAACAGTTCAGAACAGCAAGCCTGTAACTGAACTTTTTTAAATCTCAGAAAAGTGGGAAAAAAGCAAGATTTTTTGGTTTTTTTAAAGATAGCAGAGGTTCACAAGTATCAACAAGTTATCACAGTGCAGTAAATGACCCCACACTTGAGTGCTAGGCCAGATACAGATAAAATGCAAGTTTTAAGAAAAAAACGATTTTAAAAATAAGTGCAAACAGGAAATTCAGTAAACAGCTCTAGGTTGTGTTCTAAATACAGTTACCAATGCAGAAATCAAGTTTAACAAGCCAGAAAATGCTCAAAGTAGGCGGCTATGCAGAAAAACTTAGCAAATAATCTGAAGAAAAATACTTAAAATCTCAAAAGTGTCTCCTTTCTCCTTTCTTCTCTCGGCGTTTTCTCCTCTTGGTGGGTGCTTCCCCAACAGCCAACAAGTCTGAAAAGACGCCAAAACCACGAGGCAATCTGGTTTTAAGAGAGGGAGATCAAGGAGTTTGGAATTGACCCAAATTGGCCAATAAAACTACAGTTTCAAGGCAGTAACCACTCCCACAGGGGCAGGCAGGCTGCTCAATGTTTATCACTGCCACTGATGAACAGAGAGACTTCCCTTTAGCCCAAGCAAAAAATGGCCTCCAAGAAACTTACAAACAGTTCAGAACAGCAAGCCTGTAACTGAACTTTTTTAAATCTCAGAAAAGTGGGAAAAAGCAAGATTTTTTTGTTTTTTTGTTTTTTTAAAGATAGCAGAGGTTCACAAGTATCAACAAGTTATAACAGTGCAGTAAATGACCCCACACTTGAGTGCTAGGCCAGAGACAGATAAAATGCAAGTTTTAAGAAAAAAACGATTTTAAAAATAAGTGCAAACAGGAAATTCAGTAAACATTTTACAGATTCTGCAATGCTGTGCCATGGCTGTACCTTTTATATAGTGTGAAAATCACCATCAAGCCACATAAAAGGCAAACTACAACATACATTTAGATACAGTAATACCCCTTTGACATCTAGGACAGAATCATATATGACAGCACAGTAGGGCTGTTGATAGTCATAAGTCAAGTAGAGGGTGACAACCAGTCACAGCATATTCCACAAGCAACTCCTCAACAAGCAGACACTGAGAAATATACCAAAGGCCTAGCCCTCACATGAGCTTGTAATTATCTCCATATGTAATTACCTGCATGTTACCAGCTGCACAAATCTTAAGCTCTTTGAGACAATATTCAGTACTCCAAAGCCATTAACTACAGAGATGAACTCTAGGATTGCAAATCTAACAATATGTAGTGCAGCACAGAAAAGTGAAATAATATTGAACATTTGTGAAAATATCCATTCAGATCAATGGTAAGGGGAGAGATGTGAAAGAGTGGCAAATGCATTTGGAAAATCAGTCATAGAATATGAATTTCCCAGCAGTACTGGCACTAACAAAAATAAAAACAAAAAAATGAAACAAGGTAAAGTACTGCAGCAGGTCAATGAATTTTACATAAGAAGAACGACTCATATGGTACGAGAAACAGAAAAGAGAAATAATAATCATTGTCTGTAATTAAGAGGAACTTGTTTAATGGGACTAGTCTGATCATTCCTGAAGATCTGCAGAGAAGATGCATATACACAGCATGAGAGGCAAACAGATGTAATGAATGCCTGCCTATTTTAATTCTGAAGACAACAAGAGTGACCCAAAAAACTATTAAAAATAAAAGGCAAATGTGTCAATTAAAGAACAAATTGCAAAACCTGTTCACATAAGGTTAAAACACTTCTCCTGCACCTCTTGCCCACCATGGGGGCTACACCCCCAAACCCCTGCTCCTTATATATACTAACACTGATGTTACTGCATCTCCAACTGGGGGAATATTCTGCTACACTGTAAATGCAGACATAGTACATGTTCTCCCCATTTTTCATTCAGCTCACAATTCAGGGGAGCATAAATGCAGTCCTTGGAATTATAAGAAGTGTATGTGGTGGTCCAATATTTGACCTCTTTCTTTATAAATGAACTTTGGAAGAAAAGATTTTACAAGACTGTTGTGTCAGCACAACACTCAACACAAGTGATGACATCCTGAAGTCAGAACTACTTAGGGACGAATGGATTAACATTTACATAGGCTGTCATTTGTCTATATACAGCTGATAATGACTCCACCCCTACTGTTAAGCATGCCATGTCCACAATAGTACAAGTTGCAATACCAGTACTTGATAGGCTTTTTGCCATGTTTGGGACTTAACAGACAAACAATGACAATGGTCCTTCCTTTCAATACTTTACTATTTAACTTTCTGAGGCACATGTTTGACAAAAATAAGCAATATTTCCACCTTGGACAGAAGTGTTTACAGCCAGCATAAGCAAGACCATAAGAACAGCCAGGATAAAATATACTTCGGAACCACCAGGTAACACTATGCTTAGGCTGTACCAAAGTTCCTTATGCCTTATCACAGGTTCATTACCAATCGTTTTACTCTTCAAACATAAAAAGAAAAACAAAATACCATTAATGAGTGAGCTGAGGTGCGTGAATGATGGAAATCTAAAAGGGACTAATAAATACACAAATGAAGAGATAGGCATACCTTAAATGCCAGGCCTAGCAATGTTATTTTCAAAAAGGTTGTCAAACGACACAAGACAAAAATAATGAAATATTCTTGTTTATCCCAGAATCTTACTTTGCAAAAAAAACATCAAAGGCTCCTGGACAGCTATTAGCAGTGGAAGGGACTGAGAAGATATCATTTGAAAAGGGCTTGGTGCTTATTTTACAGATGACGACAATGTTCCCAATGATGCCAGTGGCAATGACAAATACCCAGAGCTTTAGGTCAGTCTGAGGAATACAAACTTTCTAGAATATTTCAGGCAAGAATCAAAAGGCCATTTTATCTCAAAGGTAGTGTGTACCACAATAACCTATTTTTTTTGTAAGATACTCAATATGGTGCAATGCAGAAGTGTTTATAAGCAGAAACACCAATGACTTCAGACATTTGCAAATGTACATAAAGATCTAAAACGTTTTAATCAGTGTCACAGAAATAAAATTTGCACAGCAACAAAAATAATAGGAATATGTTAGTCTAACCAAATGATTTAAGTTAATATGAATGTCACACTAACTGAAAGAATTTAAAAATTGAACAGAAAATTGTTAAAAGTGAAGGCAGAATGAATGCATGCAGAATATGAAAAACAACTTATTTTAAAACAAATATGTTCAGCATTAAAAAGGGTGATGTGAGGTTTAAACCAACCTGAATTTTTCCAGCAAAAGAGGTAGTAATTTCATATTACTATTGACCCACAACCAGATTAATTAATCAGTCTAGTACTAACAGCATGTTACTATGGCTAATTTGAAACAAACCTAATGCCCAGGCAGCCTTAAGCAGATACTTTATAAACATTACTGTTGTCCATGGAAAAAAATCCAAAGAAGCACTGAGTGGTGGAGAAAAATTAGCAAGAAATGCCTATTAATTATGCCATGAAATTAATAATGCACAAATCTCATTATGCAGAGAATGCCTATTGGTCCAAACAGTGACCCTATATTCCAGTATTTGAATCCTGAGCAGAATTTGAAGAAAAGGGTTTTGTTTAAAAGTTGTGTTTTTCCTGTCCAGTGCCCAGTTGCACAGTCTAGCTAATACAGTAAATGTGGCCTCAGCATTTTAAACCTGCCTTAACCTCTCATGTGATGTCCTGTTATGAAGAAAAGCTCGCCTTACCTGTGTGGAAACCTCTCAACTGTCCAGATCTTCTCAGAATGCCTAGATTTCTGCTTCATATTTTTGGTCTCTTCATCATAAAATTTGTGGTTTCCTGCCAACTCATTGAGGACTGAATTCAGTAAATAATGACAGACATTTGAAATTCAGACTTCATTCATATCCTTCAGAAAATCCATGCTAAAGTAAAACTTGTTAGTCTAGCAACTTTCTAATTTTATGAGAGCAATATTTAAAATCTGTCCCTAATTTTGGCCCTTTGACTCAGCATTATTTTTAAGTATGTCCAGATTTCTTGTGCTAAAAGGTTGAGAGACACACCTGTGTGATACACAATGTAGAAAACAGAATGTAAAATTACAAAAAATATTCTTGGTATGAGTCTGCTTTTAGATGGTTGCCATTGTATACAAATAAGGCATCAATGTAATTAATGTTAAAAGATAAGTAATGAATCATTGTCTTTGTAAGTAATGACAACTGGAGGCCATTCTTGTAGCTGACCCTCTACTATGAAAGACTGAGGTCATACAAGAACTGGTCTGCTGATAATACTAATACAGTGATATTTGCCAGATGGAGATGTTTGTGGTGTAAGACAGTGACCTGACTGTATTTCGTCTCTCACATTATTTACTGTGTTCTTTATTTTTCAACAGAGAGAACTAGTATTATATGATTAGGAGTTTCAGTGAAAAACATCTTTGAATATGAAATAATATCCACACTATGTCAGAAATTGATGTATTTGATAACATTTGTATACTTAAGTTGTTATGATGGTGCAGCAATCCATACTTTGTTTATATGTTAAGATATATAATCATTATACGGCTGAACTGCATGTGTATGTTTTACTAAGTGGAAGGTAAGATGTAATCAAATGAGAAATTATTAAAAAAAGATATCATGATGACTGGAGGACAGACAGGGTCAGGCTTTATGGTTCTGGAGTCATGACATTCACATGTGCCAAAAACTTCTTCACCAAGTATAGGAGCAGTTCATGCACCATCGTATGGTTTTCAGATGCCTAGCTTGTGACAAAGATCAGAATTTTGTAAATGGTTGTCACTTTTTTTTAATGTTCCTTTTTTCCCCTCTAAAACCTTCTTGCTAGTGACTCTGTTTAACCATAACCACTGCGGTCCAGTATGATGAGTAAATCATATTACTCGATGGATGAAAAACAATTCAAAACTGATATACAAAGTACATGGAAAAAACAAATCGGTTGACTGCCCTTTAGCCATCCAAATACAGGAAGCATTACATCATATGTATGCTTAAAGAAAAACTGAACAAGGGTTTGTAAAACTCCTTCTGGGAATATTCCTCTCCCAGACCACTTGTAAGTGAAGAAACTTACTAATAAGAATGCTAACATTATATAATTAATAATACTACTTACTCAAACATGGATAACAAGTTGTTCATAACTATCATCTGCCACTTTGATAGTCAGCATTCCTTCAAATACAAGACATACCTTGTTTTAAGCTAGTGTAATCAAGGGATACACTACACTGCACTTTAAGATTACCTAAATGGCTACAGTTCCACTGCAAAATGCATACATTGGGTTTACATAAATGCAAATGTACACATGATCTAACTACATTTTATAATTAAAAACATTAAGAAGGTTGTGTAGGACTACATCCATTACTATTGTTTGTCCAATGAAGGAGGCATCATTGGTTCTCTGTTATGCAAGTTATGGAAAAATCTACAGCAGCATGCAAAAGTGTGTTACTACAGCAAATTACAATCTGCAGACAGAGCTGTGGGGGGTTATGACAAAATATTAATGCACTAAGCAATGTTCTTCCATAGGTATAATTTATGTTTGCACAAACATAAGTGTGTTGCCCATGAATATGATGCCCAGGAAGCATACAAGACATTCTCTGAGCAAAGTCTAACTACAGCCAAGTATTATTTTTTCTTTTTAAATAATTCTGTTACAAAGCATACTACATGTAACTGCAGTCTATCTTCTTTCTTGAGAGTTTGCATATGAATGACCCCAAGTTTATGCAATGAATGGAAAGACTTGCTAACTACATTTGTTTTTATTTACATCAATTTGTGAGTGTCACTTGCTGCATCTGGACAGAAGGACCTACTTTTTTAAACCATTTCAATAGAGGTTTTGGAAGGGGATTATGTTCAAGCTTGTTATTAGTGAAATAATGGCAGAAACTTCAAGCTTGTTTGCTGATCTGGTAACACATTCCTTTTCTTTTTTGCTAGTATGTCTTCAGTCAATCCGGGGGGGGGGGGGGGTCTTGAGAAAACCTATTGTATAGCACACTGTTTATTAATTCAGTTCTTAGCAGGAATTAC